>NC_073692.1:336505630-336555630 GCF_029784155.1 Uranotaenia lowii
TATTTAGGTATTGGTTTGGCATCATATTTCGATGTATTGATAATTAAATAAAACCTAATCTTGCCATCAGGAAAAATGCGATACTAAGCTATGCTATGATTTTGGTCTTGATAGCTTATTTTGGTTACTGTTTGCTGTCGATTCATGCATCGAAGTTGCTTGAGAAGTTTGTTTTGGGTTGTACTAAAAAAAAAAATTTAGGATATCAATCCCTGAAAATATTTAAAATGTATTGTCTTAAAAAATGCCGAAGAAATCTATCGAAAAGAATCTGTGTTAAAAAGAGTCTCAGAATGCTAACAAGCCAAAGGAACTTTTATTTCTAGTTCTGACTTGTTGATTTTTAATTTTATCGATGAAAAAAAAAGAAACTCGGCAATTTTTACATGATTAAACAACATAAGTTAATCGATTTTCACTTGAGTGGCGGAATTAAGTTTTTGGAACTAGTATCAAATTATAAGACCGTAAAAACAGTTTTCAAATTTATTCTACAATTATCATAAATGAAAGTTTGAAATTTATTTTATCGACAAGTAATACTACTTATGCATAAAATTTCAAAAGCTTATGGTTTTACAACGATGCCAATTAGCATCCTTTCTAAAGATTATCCTAAATTTGCGCTCGAAAAATTAGCAAAAGGGAGCGGTAAAGGAAAAAAGTTTGAAAACCACTGTAGGTAATTTTAGAATATTAACACATTGCGGACCACATACGAGATATCTACACACTACCAAAAAAATCTGGAAAATTACATCATATATGATGTAAAGAAAAAGAAGCATCACATATGACGGAATTTTCAGTGCGAGTTAAATTTTACACGCCTGTAAACTACAATAGACGTGTACAATTTTAAAGACGTGTAAAATTTTAAAGACGTGTAAAATTCAAATTGCCCTGAAAATTCCGGCATATGTGATGCTTTTCTTTCTTTACATCATAAATGATGTAATTTTGAAGATTTCTTTCTTTTCATAATAAAAAAACGAATTGGAATTCATCGTAAAATTTGTTTATTATAATTTTATATAAAATTTCGATCCACTAACTTGCAAACATGATAAAAGATATCAACAAATGTGTGTGCAAAAATAATCACATAAAAACCATAACCTAACAATGTAAATCTAGTTTAGAAAAAAACTAACGCTTACTCTTTGGCCACCGGGTCTTTGTTGCTCCGGGTTCTTCTTGGACCGTAACTACTTGTATCTGCTACTAAGACGAGTTTTTGTTTATAAGTGGAAGCAGGTTACAAATTTCCACCAATGTCGTTTCTGTAAAGACGAACAAAAAAAAATCATAAGCGTTTAACTATTCTATCCTGTAATTTAGAACTTACCGGTCGTTCCGTTCTAAGTTTTTTACATTCATGCGATTGCCTTGCATTCGAATTGGTATGATTGAATCTACACCGGCTGCAGGATTAAGCTGGATGCAACAGAACAGAACGCAAAGCATCTGACAATTCGAGCAACCACTGAGCATTTTTAATTGCAATGACATCTTCTTCTTCCTGGGACATCTTCTTGCGACTTCCGAAAGATGTGGGAAGGAAATATTCTAAACTGGAACCGCATCATATCTGGGCCAACTTAAAATGAAATGTGAAACATTCACTACAGAATCATAATAATGATCAACAGTTAAAAACAACTTACCTGGACAGTTTTGTTTTCAAGAATTGATACTTGAGCCGATTTTTTGTGAGCCATCGTTGCCATATCTGTTGTATTGTTTTTTAGTTCGATCAGCTGATTTAGTTCAATCCTTTTCACGATTTGCATTCGTCATCAAGACAGGGAGAAAGATTGATTTGTCTAAGGGTTCACGGGGCTTGGATTTGGTGACTGATTACTGCTTAATTGAAAGCTGCAGCAGAAGCTCCGATCACAGTTTTAATTCTGATAGAGATGAAGTGTCCTTTGCTATGTTTCTGAAAATGCATCGAACTGAAAAGCTGCGCCGGTTCCTTGATTATTAAAAAAAATGTGAATCAGAAAAGTAAAATTTTAAATTTTGCAAAATACGACAGACCTTTCATGGAACTTCTCTAGTTAGGGTAACTCGGATTTCCAGAAAAAGTACTCCTTTCGGTTCCAAATAGCTGCAAACTGGGTTCGAGTTTATTATGCAGAGTTAAAAATAAACAATTTTACGCGCACGTAATCAATCCGCCTGCCAGCCCGAGCCGAAACTTGTTGCTCTCATTCGAGAATTCACGAAGAACCTGAATAACAAACATCGAATCAAATTATTCGGTTCATTCATATTATTTATTCAAAGCACTTACCAACCATACTATCGCCACTATCTAGAATGAGCTCATTCAGTGTATCAATCGAAAATATTAACAACAATACTAAAAAAATCAAACAAAACATGAGCTGTCAGTAAACCGCTGGTAACAATTTTCCATCTGTGCTACGCCGCTGCACTTAAAAAAGACAAAACCATGAGGTTTTTTGTTTAATTGGTGTTTAATTGGTTTAATTGGATCGATCCGATAGTAAATTATGATAATTGCCACCATTAAAAAACACTTTTGACAAAAGAATTCTGATGAACAAAATAATGAATTCAACGAGTTTTCAAGATTACATTAAAATTTGCGTTACATGTCATTTATGATTACTTCATTCAAATTTCAGTGTTAATAAGACATCAATGCAACTCTCGCAATATTACTGGCTCTCAGTTTTACAGCTTTCAAGTTCTGTAAAATTCAACTCACACAGAAAATTCCGTCATATACGATGCTTCTTTTTATTTACATCATATGTGATGTAAGTTTACATCAAATAATCGTATTCCGTGTCAAGTATTATCAGTGTCATTAAAATTCAGTGCTGTTAAGGATTCAATTCTTTTTTTTTCTGTTAATTTACATTAGGAAATCGCGTTCTATGTCATGTAACATTACGGGTTTTCAAATTCAGTGCTGTTAAGGATTCAGATTTTTTTTCTGTGTAGTTTTTTTTAACTCGCCGCTAGTGTTCCGAAGATATGAGAAAGTACACATATATTAACACACTTATTAAAATTTCATAAAATACTAATATTGACTACACGAACTTGGCCGGTTTGTATGTACACTGAAAATAATTTTCACTTTAAAGGTAAGTGACATCTGGAGTGAATTTTCGCCATACGTAAATTAATGTGAATTTTAAGTGACCGTCAAGTGAAATCACTTAAGTGACCGATCAAGTGAATTTCAAATGAGTGGCAAAGTCAATTTCAAATGTTTGCTCAGGTCATTCATATCTTTCAGTTGTAGTGGTTTTTAGGTGAAATATCTGAATATCAAACATGAATCAACTTTGTTTCTTTAAAACAATTATTTATTAAAAAAAAAAATACGACGTAAAACCCCTCAATTTTCTCCCTTATTTGGGTTAGTTTAAATAGAAGTTTCGGTTTGAAAAAATCATTCATTTCCTGACGAGACATTCTGGTTGATCTTTTCTGAAAAAATAATAAAAAAAAATTAAATTTAACAAGTATTTATTGTTTTGCATGATACTTACTCTAACTTCACTGTACTTGAATATTTTTAAAATAAATCATCATCGGAAAACATATCCGAAACCTGATTGCTTTAAAAAAGGTCACTGCGACGTGTTGACCGATTCACACGATGTTTCTGTCGACCTTTAGAAAAATATAATAGTTTAAAAACATATATATTACTCTAATTCTGCACCTACCAATTCAAACAAACCTCTGCTGTTTCTTTTCCAAACAAAAATAAAACAATCAATACTGACATTGTTGACATTCGCTATTCAAAAAATCACTTGAAATTTAAGTGATGGGCAAGTGAATATCCTATGATTTTTCAGGAAATTTTCAACAAATTTGTGTTTTCTTGGTTGAATACGTTACTTTAATGCTCGAACCGTCCAAATTTTTGAAAAAAGTTCATGATGCTATTAATAAGGCATCTTTCAATGATTACAGTGTGTAATTAATGTTGTAACACACGAGATCCGATTTTATGGAAAATATATACTTATTCCAGAACAACCCAACTTTCCATGAACCGAATGCTAAATATAGCTTAATTGTATTGGATGAAGGACAGAAAATTGAAAAAATATGTAAATATAAAGCCTGTATGAAGCCGTCCACACTTACCCCAGGTAGAGTTTGGAAAGAAAATTTCAGTTTTTTGTGAATTAACTCTTTTTTCTTCATTTTAATAGCCGTTTCTTTTCCTAACTGGTTGTTTCGAATGTAAGGATTGTTTCAATGTAGAGTTTTTCGTCAAGAGCCAGCTAGTTTACGAGAAATTTGCAATTGAAAAAGATACACATCACCTCGACATCGTAGTTGAAAATAGAAAATTCGCAAAAAGTAGCTATAAACATCCGTTATTGTCGAAATCGTATCTTTTTCACAGTTATTGGATAGATTACAAGTAAATTGAACATTCTGCATTAAAAGTTTGAAAAAATAGTGCACAGTATTGTTTAAATAGCCATCGTCCACACTTACCCCGGTGTACCTCATTCAAAAAGATCTGAATTCCCTTTCTTCAATTACAAATTCCTAATATTTTCAATTAAAAAAAAAATATTACCTACTATTTAAATTTTCAAGTTTCTTTAATTCAATTCTTTCTTCAATTACAAATTCCTAATATTTTCAATTTAAAAAAAAATATTACATACTATTTAAATTTTCAAGTTTCCTTAATTCAAGTTTTTAGAGTCTGTAGATTCATCAATTTTTGCAGAACATCAATTTTTCATGTTTTATAATTCATATGAATGATTTTGTCGATTACTTTGGTCACATACACGTCACCTGAAATAAAAATACGAATATCACAACATGCCTGAATTTCCAGAAATATAAAAAAATATATCCTATTCTTCTTGAAAAGTTAAAAAAATATTCCATTATTCTTGAATTAAATGTTTAACTGAAATCGAAATAGTGAAAAATGCATGATTGAATGTATTTTTCTAGGTAATCTATTCGAAGTCAAACCTTTTTTTTTGTTGTAGACTACAACTACAACTTTTAGTAAAAATTTTATTTCAATCTAAGCAATCGCTTTTCTCCATCATCTGAAAAGTCAACGTCAACAATATTGAACAATTTTCTTTACAAAACGAACCAACAATCAAACATTCTGGATTCCTTTAATTGATTTCAATAATATTATTTTGCTTATCTGAAAACTGCATCTCTCCAGTAGATTGAATCGCATCCAAACTTTTTTTCTCCATTTCCCCCAAGCAACCGCAATGTTTACCTTACAAATTCTCAATATTCACTTTCTTCGTGGCCTCTCTTTTATAAGACGTGGTTGTAGAATTCTGAGAATTCCTAATGTTAATTTAGAACCCGTTTTAGAAACTTAATCACTGCTTCCGCGCCTCGTCGTAGTTTTCACTGCATAAGCGAGGAACATCTGCAATTGCTCTCATTTCATGCACCCCAATCGAAACCACTACAGTTAGATCCCGGGAACCTGCGCTTCACTTTGACTTTCTCAATTAACAGAAATTTATAGTACCTAACTAAATTGAATAACTTAAAAACCAAAAATATGAGAACGAAGGCGGAACGCGCTGGCGGAAAAAAAAATACGACAGAACTCGTGCAAGGCCAACTCATTAATCCCAATAAAAAAAGAAGCTCGTAAGAGCACCTGTATCCGTGGTCCAAACAGCCGGTACAGACCCAAATTCCGATCCGAGCAACCGCATTGGTGATCCATTATACCAGTTTCAACTCAACTTTTTTTAGAGCTGGTATAAGGATTGATCTAAACCTGACGAGATATGGATCCAATTTGACGCAGTTCTAAACCGTTTGACAGTTAATGGAACACACTGGCAGTTTTTTCATTGGAACGAATCTAATTTCTTTGGTTAAATTCTTGTATAAACTACTAGACCCAAGAATAGACCACGAATACAGATGTCCTAAAGCTCAGAAAATCCCAATACTGAAAGCAATAAGCTACGGGCCGTTTTGGGCAGAAAACATTGAAAAAGGAATTTCTTTCTGCAGTACTCATGAAAAGAACACACCGTTGATCTAAAATTTGTAATGTGTTTTATTGCCTCTCGGGAATGTGGATTTCTGAACATAACTTCGTTGATAACAACTGAAATGAATGTAGTAACTAATTTAGTCTTGTAGTTTTACAATGCCCTTTAAATTTTAGGTAATCCAGCTGCAATAGAACTCTCAATGCCCAAATGATCTTCGCCACGTAGAATCTTGAAAAATCCGTTGTCGCCCCAGTCGCTGTTCCAAGAGTTGGCAATCAGCCAGTACTTGGTGTCATTTTCAACGCCCCATCCTAAAATGCGAATAGCATGGCCGCCAAGCATCTTTCCCTTGACATGTTGATAAACGCCTTCCTTGTAGTTCAGCAGGTCCTCATACACCGTGAAAGCTCCCTCGACCGGTCCGTTAGTCATAATTTCCTTCCGGATCTGGTCCTCATGACGGGAGATGGAATACGAAGACTTACCGAAGCGTTTGTCCTTGGCATAAGGAACATTGTAGCTAGCTTGGCACTTCTTCACACACTTTGGTGTTTTGCCTTCCTCGCCCTCACAGGGGGGACGAGTTCCATTGACGTGGTGTTCGCAGGGTGCAATAGCATATGGCTGACATCCTTGATCGGATCCATAGGGTCCACCACTGACCAGACCTTTCCGAACCCAATAACTCCAGGCAGCTCCGGGGAATCCTCCATTACATCCAAACCCGCAGGTATGGCAACAGGCTACTAAATCTTCAGCCGACACCCGGAAATGGATCTTACCCCCGGAATGGATGCAGATTCGATCAGACATCGCTTCAACAGCTCCGAATGCCCAACACGAACCACAGGAACCTTGATCTCGGACTTCACCGATCGTCGGGCAGTTGGGCCACTGCTCCCGGGAGTCGAACTCTTCCGGCAGGTCGTCGCCATCTTCGATGTCATGCACGAACACTGGCGGCTTGAATTTGTCCGCGTCCTTGTGCACCCCCATCAGCCCGCGAATGTAGCTCATCGACGTTTCCGGGGCAAAGTTCGGACCAGCCCGCCAGGTCGTGGCTTTGGAGTTGATTTCATCGATGAACTTTTGAGATAGCGGATGGACGCGTTGGCCTTGGCCAAGAACCAGGCCAATCGAAAGACTGGCCACTAGTAGCAGATATCGTATCATCGCGCCGTGATTGGTTGTAGAATAAATGTGTGTTTGGTAGACTCTGGAAAGAGCATAACATATAAAATATTCAGATTAACTCAAGTAGGTCGTTTCGAGTGATGAATGAGGAAACTGCTTTGATACCAGAATTAAATTCTAGTTTAAACGAGCAACAATCTGGACTCTGTTGTTATGGTTGTCGGATGGAATATGATTGGTCGCACACAATATACACGTCATCATAGCAGGCGAAAGTAGGAGCCTGTTTTTGAAGTGATAAGAATGGTTCTGTTGTACGAAATATCTGGTTAATTCAAAACAACGCCCGGAAATCTTTCTGCCTTTCATTGAATTTATATTTTTGCTAGAATTCTTGAAAAAAATCAGGTTTTTTTTAGTCTGGAGTAGGCGTTGACTGGATGGACGCGAAAAATTTTATCTCGTGCCAAAAATTGGAAATTGAAATTGTAATTTAATTTAAGATTTGTGATATCGAAAATGTTTTCAATTGTACCGAAATCTAAGCAGGAAGTTGCTCCATATTTTTCAGGATTTAGAATGGTCTGAATGGAAAATGGATCGAAGCTAAGTATCATTCTATTTATCTGTTTGAACGCTGATCAAATGAGTTATTTCTTTTGATAGTTTTCTGTTCATTATAGATGGATTAATGGGTTTTGGTCTGGGTTTTGTCTCTGGCGGGGTCTTATTTGTGCTTTGCTATTTCTCCGGCTAAATGGCAAGGTAGCGGTGGAATTCTATATTTCCAGAAATTTAGCTGGTTGAAACATACAATTATTGAAAGACAAATTTAGAATTTTATCGAAAATTGAGACCGATCATTCATGCGACAAATGAGGGGTTACGCGTACACGCGCCCGTACCACCATATTGTCCAATGAGTGATGCAATTAGGGAAATAAATTAACTTCAAACGCGCTTTGAAGTACAATAAAATATTTTTCAGAATGAAATGAAAAAATTGTTATAAAATTTCAGATTATTAAGTGAACATACCGAGTTGAACAATAAACATTAATCTTTAGACGATTCGTGTTTAAAGTAAAAATTGGAAGACTGTAAATTGAGAGATTTCAGAATATTACATTGGTAATGTAAACTTTCATTATTTCCAAATCCTATGTTTTTTTGGTTAGTTTTATCTGAGAATAAAACACATTAAGTTTTTTGTTTAAGATGAATTCAATTCCATCAGTTATTTTACTTTTGATTCAACTCATCAGTTTTTGTAAATAGGAATTTAATAAACAAAAGAAACATTTAAAGTTGAATAAAGACATCAGATAAAGTAGATATTCTATAACAAAGTTTTTACAAGTTATTTGTTGAATAATAGCAAACAAAAGTGATGAATCTGTACTACCGAATCAAATTCTTTTATAAAATCAGAAGGAACGTAGGTTAATATAAAATAGTTCGCCTTTGTTTGATTTTTACACTAGTATACACTACACTAGTAGATTTTTACAATAATTATTTTCTAGGATGCAGAGGTAACCTCGTTCCTAAGGCACAAATTTGTTATTTTATCCCTTTCTCTCTTTTTCAAGATCTGTCTATTGACTACTAGGACGTGGCCGGCGCCGTTATTGATGTTTAAAGAGAGAGCATCAGTTTTGTTCATTGTGAATGTGCTGTCAATCCCAGGCACCATTCTTTTGACCTCTGGACAAAATTGATGGCCTCGGTCAATCACGGAGTAGCAACCATTGGCGATGTGGAATTCGTTCTACTGAGCCACGCCTACGATCATGGAATTCGAAATGCGGTTATTTTTAAAAGATTTCCATCATTTAAAAAAACCATCAACTAAATCTACGAAGCTTATTAAAATATATCGAACTTAAATATTCTTCAGGTTCTATTTCGAGTTCAATGATTTAGGGTGGATGTGAGTAGTCAATCAAGCTAAGCTAAGCTAATTCTTTCAAAATTTTTGTTTTTTTTGTGTTAACCTTGTCCCAAGGATACCATACGAGGCGTTTGGAGCCAAAGGAGAATAAGTGCAAAAATCGTCAATTTTGAGTTAATAATACCAGACATTCATCCATATATGTATCCTAATCTGAAAAGGTAACAAGCTAAATTAATCCTAGGCCTTGCACAAGATCTCATTCCAAATTTGGGCCAGATCGGATCACGGAAAGGGGTCGCTCAACGAGCCTGAAGTTTGTATGGGATTTTGAAACTTTTTGTTCTGGAGAAACAGGAAAAACCAGTTTTTCATCAAAAGTCGGGTCATTTGGGGCACTCTTATGTACATAGTTTGTCTATTTGTTGTCGTTTTTTTCTAACTCCGCCTTTAAGATGTTTGTATGTACAGTTCTTTTGAACGTGAAAACGGATATATTTATAATCGTCAAAAACATGACTATACTACATTTGTGAAACTAGGTGGAATAGATGCGGAATGGTTGATAGTTTATTTTTGAGCTCATTTCTTTGTTCAAATACATTTAAAATTGTGTAAGCGCACTGATCGAATGTGAAAACGGAAATCGAACAAGTGTGTTGAAGTCAACCCCCTGGCAACTTGACGTTTCCCATACAAATCGCGTGTGCCAGTTTTTTCTGGTTCTCTGGTTCTGTCAAAGCGAAAATCAAGCGGCTTAACATGACGGAAGGACACATATCGAAATATTTTTTATTTCAATTGATTCAAGAAATGGAAAAACGATTCAAATTTAAAAATTTTTGCTCAGTTATATGTAAAATGAATCTGTTTTCGAAAGTTCAGTCGAAGTCGAACACAGACGTAAATCTGTGTGTCCTTTATTAGGTTTTAAACTTCTGGACTGATCAAAATAATTCACTGAAATACGGCTGTTGTTTGGGACAAGTATCCCTTCCACCGAAACTATTGAGGACAACCGCACACAATGAATGTAAAACAAAACATTACCACAACAATCATCAAGTGATTTTCATTAACTGCGATACATATGATAATTCTAGATAGGCAAAATTTTCATATTATATCAGAACATTTCCCGTTTTATGGAAAAACTGTTCTTATACAATATAAAAACAGGTAGATTATTGAATGAAAATAATAATTTCGCTTGAATCTTTTTTTCATTCATTCGAAAGTTATGAATTTGCTTGATTCGCACCACATTTGATGATGTGCCCTTTCTATACGCATGGCACGAAAAGTATGTAAACAAGCGGTACACATGCGACATCTGCGATTTTGAATCAGGCACACGAAACTCGCCAGAACTGTCAAGTTGCCAGGGGGTTGGTTGAAGTGTGGGTTCCACGTTCATTCTCACGTCCGAATGACAAAGTGCATTCTGCTGAAAACATTTTTTCACCGATGACGGATAAAATTTTTGCTTAAAAATTTCTTTTTTTGAAATTGCAAGCATATTTCAAGGCAATTAAAGGCTTAAAAATACAACGAACTTACATGTTTGGAATGAACCACATTCGACAGTTTTTGTTCAATTTCAAACCCCTTTGGGCATTATTTAAGTGTACTTGTGAGAAGCGTTTCTCAACGAACAAATAAAAACGAGGACCATGCTAATGGCCGGAAATAAAAAATAAATAAAAAAAGGATCAATATGTATTAAAAAACAAAAACAAAGAATCCACTTTGTTAAAACGCGTGCTTCCGATAGACATGAAAATAATTGGAAAATTTATGAAATTTATAAAAAAAAAAAGTTGAACTGAAAAGCAGCAAAAGCAATAAAAAATTGACCGATACATTTTTATTTTACAAACCGATCAAACCAATTTTTATCTGCCATTGAACAAATCTGCCACTAATTTTGGAGAATTTGATCAATTTAACATTTCACTGCGGAATATTTTTTCACTGTGGTGAGTTCACGTTCACGTTCGCGTCCGAGTTCACAAGAACTGTAAACCGGGCTTTAGACAGAGTTTATATTTCATCTATTCTATTTTCTGCTAAGAAATATTTTTTTCTCAAAAAATCAATCCAGAATGATAGTAACTCTTAGATCTTAAAATCAGTAAGTGTTTTAGATAAAAAACATATTTCTGAAGCTACAAAAATGATAATAATAGATCCATTTCCAGTTTTCTTATGTTTTTAAACTTCTCTTAGCTGTACTGCCGTTCAAAGCAAAGTTGTGCCTCTTGGGTCATTTTCACTTTTTTGCTGGAGATACTCTCTTTAAGAGTTAACTTTCGATTAAAAACAGAAACAAGTATACTTTGTTCTGAACTTATACGAAATATTCATCAAGGTGGTCGTCTCTACACACAAAAAAAAGCATAGTAAAAATACTAAATCCGTGGTTTAAATGAACAACAGGAAACCATATTTTTGAGTCAAATATGTTTTGTTGTTTATAATACCTTACACATAGCTATTTTACCATGTGCTCAATTTGGCTGCTCATAGTAAATTCGACTGCGTTTTAGGAAAATTGTCAATGAAATGAAGCATTGTTTTACTTCGTGCCTAGTAAAATTTATATGTTTTATGATGAAACTAGTTTGTGTTATGATAAAGATTAGTATGCGCGAGGAGCTTGATTTAAATAGTAAAATTTCTATGTATATTTGTTTGTTTATTTGCATGCATGCATTATGACATTATTTAAAACATTAAAATTCACACTTCCGACACACGTTGGTCAATGTTTGTGTGTTCTCCGGATGCTCTAGAAAGTTTTTCAAAGTTATGAAACTTGAAAGCAGCTCAAAATTTTATTGTTTACTCAATGGGTTTGATGATTGATGATCCTTAATTAGTATCAACAACAAGATATGTTTTGTTCTCAAAAGTACCAAGTGCGTAGTATTTTGTTGATATGAATTGGTGCCACAATGTCTAAATTACTATTCGGACGCTAGTTGTAATAGAAATTATGATGAAATCATCATGACCGTAGTATTTTCGACAACAAACATTGGCAGGTATCGAAAATTACCAGGTACATAGTAATTTCAATAAAGTTTCATGTGCACTTTTGCAAAATTGATGTTATAATTTGCGTGGTTGAAAATACTGTAACGCAGAAATAGTAAAATGATCATGACAACGTCTTTGGAATAGTAATGCAATTTTTTTTTCCGTGTATGTTGATGTTTCTATGAAAAATGCAAATTTCATCAAAAAATTCTCTTAATATGAATTTTAACTGTTGAATATAATGTTATTCATCTAAAATAATACTAAAATAGTGGGTGGAGGAGGAGCGAGGAGCCTTTAGTGATTTACAAAGAAAAAAATTCACTAACACTTTTCGTTATGCACTACTTACAAGATCGATACTCAACTAGACATTTTTTATAAACGCAGAGGAGCGTATTTCTTAAATTACGGTTCAACTTGATTTTTTGGGAAAAATATAAATTATACGAGCATCGTAGAATAACGTATACTTTACACTGCAGTGAATAAAACGAAAATTTGATTAAATAAATATTTCACAACTGTGAAGTTTTAATACGTTAAGTCTTGGTAATTAGCATTTAAAGCGTAAATTTATTAAAAATTTTATATCGCTGTACATTTTCTTTGCGAATATCTTGAAAAAATATACCTTCAAAACTACATTAAGAAAAAAGTGAGTGGAATATATAAAATTCCTAAATGCTGCGACTTTATAGTTCTGATGTGGGTTCATACAGTTTTCGATTGAATCCACGTCCTAAGATTTAATCCTAACATCTTATAATTGGAATTATTATATACTAGTCCAGAATAGATGATGTTTGAAATCGCATCAAGAGCTTATTTTTTCAGAAAAAACACGTTATGCTGAAACAAAACTTGAGAAAATTAGCAAAAATCTAACAAACATATTTAAACTGTGAGGTTTCAGAGTCTTACTTAAATATCGAATAAATTTGATGCAACATTTGAATGTAAACAGAACGTTTAAATATAATATAAATTCAGTTATATATCCTGGAAGACCTAACTCGGTCGATTAATTTTACGAAAAGCTAAGATCTTGGAGGTTGTTTTTAAATAAATTGAACAAACAGATTTTTTTTGACGTGACTTTACTTATTTTTAATGGAGTTTACAATACCTTTATAAAAAAAACAAGAATAAATTTTCATTTGATTGATAAAATATTGAAAAAAATCTAAAAAAATAAGTATCTTTGTTTGTGTTTTATGTACTAACACACTAATAATTGTCATAAAGGTAAGTTTAAAAATCAAACATCAAATAGTTGAGAAACGACAGAACCTCGAGGTACTTACTCATTTGGTTTCGAACATATTTTCTTATAATTTAGCTCAATCATAACTTTTGAAAATCAGGAATTGTCCCATGCGGGAATATTGCCGGAAACATAAAAAAATAAAATACCACCGTTTCATTTGGTTAATTAATAAACGCACAGAAGGCAGAAGAAGTAACAAGATACTAAGTTTTAAATATGTGATGCTTGTTTACATTTTTCGTTTAAACTAGTAGAATTTAAAATTGGAAAATCGAATAAAACATGCATTTTTAAGATAGGGTGAAAATCCAGACTTAAAATTTAGATAAATTTACCAGCATCTAGAACTCAGCGTACTATTTTTTTAAATGTTTCAAATCAAAAACATAATTCAGTATCCAATATGAGACGGTTCTCAAAAAAAATTTCAGGCTTAGCATGAATAAGGTTCATCGGAATCTGTTTTAAGAACCTAAGAAGTAAAATATCGTAATATCAATCAGTAGATTCCAAGAGTAAAATGGTGGACATACTTATTTGCGCATTTTGAAACAGGGAAAATTATAAAATCTCCATTGGGAAAACCGGGAATTTGAAAATGGAAACTCGTTGGCCACCCTGCGTAATATTACAGATCGAAAACATGATTACGTGACATTTAATTTTTAGCGTACAACTTTTTTACAGGACATTTGCTGTAATAATAAATGAATCTTCGTTAATTTTCAAGGAAAACAATTTGAAATTACAGGTTTTGTTAATTAAAGGGTTTACTAATTTTAGTTAAATGACGTGCATCTAAAGTACTATCAAATCAAATTGAAAACTAATTCTGAAAATTAATTTTGAATTAGAATGTATAATTGGTGCATTTTGATGATAAGAGAAGTGTTCATCCAAAGAACGACAGATTTTGCTAAATAGTACATGCTTCTACTCATGTACCCTGATTGAAATTCTGTTTAAAGAGGGACAAAACATCGAATTCGTTTTACAAGAGTATCATCAATCACAGTGTTCCTGATGGAACCTTTTTATTTATAGAAAATTAGCAACGCTATGGAAACTCTCATATATCATCAAAACGGATGATAGATTTCCAACAAAGATATTTCATTTCAATATCCAGGTGGATTTATTTAAATTGGGGCTAAAATGTAAGAAGGAAGTCCAATTTGTTTCATAGTCTCAAATATTTATTCATGAAGTCCTCACACGCCGCCCCCTCTTACTAACACCACAAAAGTGAAATCACAGAGAACAGACGTACAAGCTCGAACAAAAAATCTTCAAAAAAGTGTGTAAAATTTCAAATGCTGACATCCAACAAATACGTTGAAAATTGACTTGAAACAGTGCCATCTATTGCGCCGTTTAAAAGTAACAGAGCATATTTTCAAGTGCTCGGTTTTCGAAAAGGCGTAATCGTATAGGAACTAATTAATTGTTAAACTAACACCGTTCTAAAATAGACGGGTTCAATTTATCGCTAGGTAAATGCAATAAGAGTTACTTCTGACTGGATAGAATTTCACTTCCTTTATTTTTGCACTTCTGATGCAGGCGAAAAAACTCACAGTTTTGGGAATAAGTTTTTGCACTTCTTGAACAGTTATCGTTAGAGGAAGAATCGGATATATCCAGTCAATTAGGTACATTCTTGACGATCAGTTTTACCCATCAGAATTGGTTCAAGACATCTCAAACCGGATTACAAGTAGGATTTATGTATCCCATTGTTGAAAAGTTAGTACTTCTAGCTTGAACAAAATAGCGCAAAACTTTTAAGATATAAACGTGACAAAAGTGTTACGAAACTTTAACAGCGATTTTCTGGAAACATGCCGAACAGTTCATACGACCTGTCCAAAAGTGACCAGAATTTTGTTTTTTTTTCTCAGTTTGGTTTTGACAGTTCTCACTGGTCTGTTTGGAGCAAGGGATTGCAGTCGAGAGAGAATTCTTTGCATTTGGAATGGTAATGATCAGAATTACACAACTGCTTAACAAATCGTAACAATTTGCTACAATTAGCACGTTTTCACTCTCTCTGAGCACCGGTTTCTCTCATTTTAACTGAAACCTTCTAATTCTCTCTAACAAATTGCAACAAATTATAACAAATTCAATCATTGGCTGCAAAATTTGTTTGATTATTGACGATGATTCTCCGTTTATCTCAGTCCCCTGGTTTGGAGACATCTGGTAGCCCAGCAAAAAAAAAAAATGGTCCAAAACGGTCGTTGGAAATTTCATACAAGTTTCGTGGGCTAGCTTGTACGTCTGTTCTCTGTGGTGAAATGAATATCCGGCACAAACAAACTTTGAGTTAAATGTCTTAAACTACTTGTATTGAAAAAATAAATATTAATAACTAAATTTTCCGGAAAAGCGGGAGCCATTTTTTTCATAATGAAACCCCATAAATGCTTTTTAATTCAGATTATCCTGATCAAATTTATGTAAAAGATTGATTTTTTAATGTAAATAAACTATTTTAAACATTTTAACACACTATAATCAAAAACTAAGTCGTTAGGATACTATTTCTGGACTGAGTAAAATCAGCGATGAGAAGTTTTATTAGTTTTCAAATGAAATAATAATCACACTGTTTGTGACATCACAACTCTTTTTTCTCAATTGGTATCACTTTAATGCTTCAAAGTTATAGCCAGGTAAATTTCCCGTTAGAACATGTCATGTCATTAACATATGGAGTTGGATTAACGCTGAAGGTAAGACAAGCTTTTTCACAGTGAGTAGTATGATTTTGTCTTTGAAAGGCCCATTAAAAAATCTTCTTAAAAATAAATTGTTTCTAAACCTCCCGATGAATTATTTCAAATTTGGGCTCAAATGAAAGGGGAAAGTCCCCGCTTTTGAATGGTGCAAAAATTAGCGATGCTTATTTTCGAAAAATAAAGTTTTCTAGTTTTCTCCCAGAGACATCGTGCGCAAAAGAAACATCAAAATAATCCTAAAGGCTACTGATTCAGTTTGAAGAAGTTATCTCGAGTCGAAGTACAGAGATCTTTATGTGACACGACCCACAGCCATACCAGCTTTTGTGATAACACGCCCCTGAACAAAGCGCGCTGTTATTCTTTTTCGTACAGTGACAGAAAGTAGGAGAATCAGTACATTCTCCGTTCGGTTTTTTTTTGTCCTAGGATTTCAACACCCACAATCAGCCCAGTCATATCGACAAACACAGAAGAACGAAGACCTGAGGTCTAATAAAATACGTTCGAACAAATTGACTCTATCTTTGCACTGATTCATGTTTGTTTTGAAATAGTTTCCGATTATGCCACAGATTGTTTTGTACAAACATGACCCCTCCTGGAGAATCTAATAACGATTGCGATTTCTGATGACCTCGATGCATTGTGATGCGCAATACATGTTTTTGTTTTAGAAAGTTTTCCTATGGATCACGATAGTAAAAACTGCGAAATGGGTCAATCTCGACAACTTCAACAGTCAAACTAGGAAATCACGTTAGTAACTTTTACTTTCTCTAAATTATTTTTGGATGTTATAACTTCAAAAGGAAACAAAAAGTTCGACTTACCTCGATGAAAGTAGAATGAGTAATGACATTATTGGATTAAACGGTGCCTTTATTATCAGCTGATTGAACTACTACAAGCAGACGAGCGTCCCTTTTCTCTTCTCTTCTTCACACGTTTGGGCATAATTGTCGAACTGTCGACTGTTTCACGCAGATTATGCTTGAATTGGTCTATTCTAAACTAGTAACTTTTTTTAAAACTTTCTGAAATCATTTAAATGTTCATTTACATAGTTCAAAGTGGTTTGATCGTTCCCAAATATTCAGATATAAACAACGTTTCGACAAAATATTTGACCATAGACGGGTACCATTTAGCATTTATAACGACGACGAGAATGACCGAACTGGAAACGCGTTCGGCATTTTTCCACATTGGTATTGGTGCAGTACGATGTTTTGTTTTGAATACGAGACACGTAGAAAATTGCTTTTAGAAAATACTTTGATTTAACGAAATTACAATAAGAAATTTGTTTGTGGTGGATGAGGAGGAACATTGAAAGTGGAAGCATTAGCTAAAACACTACACAGAAAATTTTCAAAGGTCGGAATTTGGAAAAATTTTACTCAAATTTCACCAGCTAGAAACTTAGCTATAATTTTTAACTATAATTTGAGCAAACAAGGCAAACAAGGTTATTCGTCGCAATTTTTACTCAAATTTCTAGTAAAAGTCGGAGAACAAGATCACCCGGATCTGAAATTTCAAAATTTTTGGTTTTTTTCTCTGGAGATTCAGAGAATGTTTGATTATTTTATAGAATACCCAAATTTCATTAACTTTTAATTTATTTATTTTTAAATTTTTACACTTTTCGTAAAACAGAAGTTCTGTACCTGAGAACGCACTTTCCGGCGAGCGAAATGCCGAGCCATCTTCACCAACGAATGCATCGGGGTGTGTGTCGGATGAAGCTCTTTTTTTCTTTCACTCTAAGCCGCTACAACCCAAAACCAAGTTGCAATGCCGCAAAATCGGATGAAACTGGCTCCCGACGAAAATAAGTTCGGGAGGGTTTTCTCAAACTTGAGAATGAACGTCATTCTCACAACTTAATTTTGGGGTGCTGTCATCCGCGCAGATTTTTTGTCTTAGATACACTTTTAGAAAGGGCATATAAATATGAAATAAATAAAAAATGATATTTCGCAAAAAATATGTATTAAAAAAATAACTGTTTACTGCAGCCTGACATCTTCTTTCATGCTGATTATAGATACTACGTGTTTTTTCGGCCGGTTGTCCATGACCATCAAACTTTTACCGCAATACTTGAGGCCACAGACGTCGATTGAAAAATGGCAATTTCATATATGGGTTCCTTCTCCATTCTGGAGAATGATGAACATCCGCCGCTGTAATTATTTTTTTCCTTTCCGGCCAAAGCTACGGGTAGCTTTTCCTGCTTGTTAAGATTTTGGTCATGGAGCATTTCGAAATCAGTGTTATTTTCTGATTGACCCTCCTTCTTCCAGATCCTTGATATCCATGGAATCTTCGTTATAGGAATCGTTTCCAGATTCAGATGGTAGATGGCTATTCCCGAAAAAGAAAAAGTCGGGGAATATTTAAGCAAAGTATTGCATTGGTTTCTTACAATAAGATATCCTACCTTCACGAAAAAACTTCCGGACAAAACAACCACTGGTTTCGCTGGTAAATACCTATTGCGTGATGCTCTTCCGGAACTCCGAGCCGATCGGTCATCAGAAGGACAACTACCTAGCAGTAATGGAAATTAATGAATCATATAAAATAAAATCAAAAAACTATCCTACCTTTGCAGATTTTATTCGTCTGGTAGCATCCGCTATCGAAATTTAAAATTTTGGAATTCGTTTCTCAATGGTTCCTTATTCCGTCTTAACAATCCAGGTTCGCTAAGCGACGTGCAAACTTCTTGGAAAGCTTGTCTATACCGATAGGTTGCGTTGGAGGATTTTTTAAAAAATTTCAAATCCTCCGGATGTTTTCTCTGCAAACACAAAAGAAATCTTCTTTGACAAAACGATCCCTTCGTCCGGCAAATCAAATTCTCTGTAAGTGAAGGGTGGTCAGTGCTGGGTAGTGCTGGTGAATCCATGAATTAGAAAGGAAAATTGATATCAATCTTGCTTAAAAAAAAAAAAAAGAAACAGTTTTTTCGCGATGCCCTTCTTGCTTGGTATGAAAACAAAACAACAATTTTTTTGAGGCAGTCAGTTCAAGCCGCGAACTTTATTTTTGGGGTGTTGACAGCAACCCAAAATTAAGAACGACTGCTAAACTTTGTTTTGATGCGCTGGCGTTCTTAATTTTGGGTTGTTATTATTCTGAGTGTTCTTTTGGATTTGTCGAAAACGACTGGCTAAAACCATATATAGTCCAACTTGCCAGGATGAAGCTCTTTGAATTTTCAATCGTGGTCGTTGAATAAAAGTCGCTCAAGAAAAATGAACAACCAATTTCTATTTATAAATATGACCACCATGGGGGTATTACATTGAACTTTTAATTCTAATTTAGAAATAAAAAATTTTGGTTTTTTAAATAAATAAGCTGATTTCCAGCAATATAGAAAGCTGGTTTCCAGCAATTGAGATTGCTGGATTTCCAGCAATTGAGTTTGCTGATCGTTTCAAGCAATTTAAATGGCTGGAAATTTTGCTGGAAAATCAGCGGGACAAAAACCAGCAAAAACTCAAGAATTCCCCAATAAATTTATAAAGCTTAGTTCTTTTAGAAATGGGACACTTTTTTTTGCTGATGGCTCATTTACATAGGACAAAACCGTTGATATTTCAGTAGCGGAAAAGTATGCAAACACTGTCAAAAATGTCCACAAAGTTCAAATCAAGCATTGGAGTGAAGCACATGATCGGGAATAACGGTTAAGGGTCATCGGAAAGTCAAGGCCCTTACCAAAGTTTTTAATTTTTAATAAGCGAAAAACTGAGTGTAGATCGCTGAAATGTCAAAAAAAAAAAAAATTACTCCGATAACCCGAAAGTGTTGCCTATAGTTATGAGGCATTCAAACCTAACCTCAAACGAGTTTTTGCAAGTTCCAGAGCTCTTTTTTTTCTTTATTTTTTAATTTTTTTTTACAAGATGGAAATTTGACTTCAAACCATAACAGCCGGGTGTTTGCTGCCGTGAGTGGGTTCGTCCCACTAAAACCACCTTGGGCTTCGTGTGCCAGATGTGCCCCTTGGTTTCACCCTATGATACTACATCAAGGGGAAGGCTGTGCTCATGCACTTATACATCTCATCCTTTTCCTCTTTCTCAATTTTTCCTCAATTTCTCCTTGATCATCGTTCTGCTTTATCCTTTTTCTCCTTTTTCCTCCCTCTCCTTTTCCTCTATCGCCAACTTCAGACTGGTACGGAAGACCCCGAAACGTGTGCCGGTTAGGTAACGCTTTCATAATAACTCACGCCCGCCACAGCATCCACTATCCCGGGGACCTCGAAACGTGTGCCGGTTAGGTAACGCTTTCAAAGTAACTCGCGCCCGTCACAGCAACCACTTTCGCAGGATTTCTAACCACCAAGGCATGGCCGATTGAGAAACTACCAAGCTAGAATCCCGACACGACCACCCCGAATGGAATCTCCGCTTCCTTTTGCTGCAGGAAAGATCGTAGCTGAGTACGTGAGACCTTTTAAGTCCCACCACACGTATGAGTCCAGATTAAGGTCATAACGCGCCCTAAGATCGCGTTGCTTTTGAATTGAAGTGTCATACGAGGCCCAAGACCTTCCATTAGCTTGTCAAATTTGGTTGACTATCTCGCTCTCTCCGTTCATCATCTTTCCTGATTCTTATCAGATCGCGCATGATTTGCGAGATTTCGTCGACTATAGCACGCCACGACTGTTCGTCGCGACACATTTCACTCACTATGTTTTCAGCGTTCAAATTTTGAAGTTGTTGACGCCTTGAATTGAACCAGACAAAGATAGCATGTTCTGCCGATTCCTCCGTCTCTACGCATTCCGGGCAATAAGGCGAGCTGATAAGCTTAAACCGATGAAGGTATTGCTTAAAGCACCCATGACCCGAAAGGAACTGCGTCAGGTAGAAGTTGACCTCTCCATACTTCCGATTTACCCAGTCTGAAAGTCTCGGGATTAGCCTATGCGTCCACCTTGCGTTGTTCGATGCGTCCTATTGCTCCTGCCACTTGAGCGTTGACGCTGCTCGTTGAATTTTACGCACTCCTCTAACAGCTCTTGCTTTGTAACATTCCATATCCTCCGCCAGAGTTATGTCGATGGGAATCATGCCCGCGATGACAAAAGCTGCATCTGCTGATATGGTCCTGTACGCACAGGAAACTCGCATGGCTATCAACAGATATGTGCTCCGTAATTTGGATCTGTTGCGCTCTACCTCTATCGTGGAGCTCCAGGCCGCTCCTCCGTATCGTAGTTTCGACAGTGCTACGCTCGCAAGGAGACGTCTCTTGCTACAAGGTATTTCAGCTGCTGTTTTGAAGATGTCGTGTGCCCCCCAACAGTAATCTCCATGTGCGGCACAACTCTTTTATTGGTCACGAGCAGAACTTCGGTTTTTTGGTGAGCTATTTGAAGCTTAACTCCCTCCATCCAGATGCCAACCCTTTCTACGGACACCGTTGCAAGGTCTTCTACCTCCTCAATTGTTTCGCTAGTGATCATGAGCACGATATCGTCAGCAAATCCGACTATCTGCACGCCTGCTGGTAGTTTCAGCGTTAGCACCTCGTTATACATGGCATTCCAGAGTACAGGTCCGAGTATGGAACCCTGTGGAACACCCGCTGTTAGGGCAGTAGATCGTAACCCAGTTTCGGTTTCGTATGACAGGACTCGATTTTCGAAGAAGCTTCCTATTATCCTGCAGAGGGTATTGGGAACACGCATCCTGTGAAGCGCTTTGGCGATCGCTTCCCAGCTGGCATTGTTGAAGGCATTCTTAACGTCGATTGTCACGATGGCGCAGTGACGAACACCTGTCCGCTTCTTTTTATATGCGTGCTTCGCGTAATCTGTCACCATTCGGATGGCGTCCACCGTAGATCTCCCTTTCCGAAAACCGAACTGTCTGTTCGACAGTCCACTTTCGCCTTCTGTGTAGATAATAAGTCTGTTGAATATCATCCTCTCCAGAAGCTTACCAAGGGTGTCCAGCAGACAAATGGGTCTGGATGATGACGGGTGCCCTGGGAGTTTCCCAGGTTTCGGTAGTAGCACCAGCTTCGCCGTTTTCCACAAATTGGGAAACGCTCCCTCGTCGAGACACTTTTGTAGCACCACTCCGAAAGTATCCGGAATTCCAGAGCTCGTAAGCTGTATAGCCGAGGCAATGAGACAGTAGACTGAGTCGATTTGGGGTCATTTTTGAATTTCTCAAACCCTGGGGTCTTAAAAGCTTCGTTTTGGTCCAAAACTCATCCATGATTTTTTGCAGAATTTTTAAGTAACATTTACATGAGTAAATTTGAACTTTTAGGTTTGTATGGGAAAATTGAATATTTTGTACTGAAAAATCAACATCATTTTTGTTTCTTCTGTGGAACCGAGCCTGCTAATGGTTTTTGTGCCAATTTATAAATTTCTTACAGGAAATTTTCCGCTGAATAACTTTGTCGAATATCATAGCTTCGTATCTTTTTAGACAAAAAAGTTATTAGCTCATTAACAGGTGTATGTCTTTTGGCATTGATAAACGAGAAATTCAATTGACACCACTGCTGGGTGCCTAGCGAAGTATTGCAAGACCACTTTTCATGCCATACTTCGTGGGTCACAAGCGGTGGTGTCAATTGAATTCATGGTTTATCAATCCAAAAAGACATACACCTGTTAAACAGCTAATAACTTTTTTGTCTAAAAAGATACGAAGTTATGATATTCAACAAAGTTGTTCAGCGGAAAATTTCCTGTAAGAAATTTATAAATTGGCACAAAAACCATTTGCAGGCTCGGTTCCACAGAAGAAACAAAAATGATGTTGATTTTTCAGTACAAAATATTCAATTTTCCCATACAAACCTAAAAGTTCAAATTTACTCATGTAAACGTTACTTAAAAATTCTGCAAAAAATCATGGATGAGTTTTGGACCAAAACGAAGCTTTTAAGACCCCAGGGTTTGAGAAATCCGAAAATGACCCCAAATCGACTCAGTCTAATGAGACAGATGATTTTTGATGGACGACAAAACTTATGAAAAACGCAGGTCGAGGGGAGATACTAAGAATAAAGAAGAATTTTTTCACACAAAAACCGATAAACATTTTTTTTAAATTTTTCTCGAATTATCATAAGTTTACCTTCATTTCCTTCATAGAAAGTATTTAGATCAAACGAATGGTTTTCGAGATACACGCATTTGTAACTGTCCCATTTATTAATGCACTAAGCTTTACACTCCTTTTTTTTCTAAATTTTGTAAAAATCGGCTGGGAAACAAAAGAGATATAGCGGTTTTAAGCAAGGATTGACATTCAAGGTGTTATTAAAATAAGGTTGCCAGAATTTTGCCACTCCCATCCGGGCCTAGCAATTCCGGGCATTTAAAAAAAAAACTGGCAAAATCCGGGCATGGATTTCAATTTTTCAAATCCAAAAACCGGGCAAAATTTAGGTGTTATTAAATATAAAAGCAAAGAAAAAATGCAAAAAAATGAAATTAATATTTTTTTAATGTAAATGCAGACTTCCAAAAACTTTTTGGAACACTTAAATATTTAAAGATTTATAAAAGTAAATCAGCGAATTCATTTTAAACAACCGATTGAAATTTTTCCATACCGTTAATCGATTTTTCTGAAACTTACTCAAAAACTTTGATTTTGTTTTTGGTTTCTTTGTGAAAATTGTGAAAAAATCAATATCCGGACTTTTTTCACGATATCCGGGCAACCGGGCCGGACCGGACTTTCTCGAAATTTCGCATCAAATATCCGGGCAAACCCGGATAAAACCGGGCAATCTGGCAAGCTTATATTAAAAAGCTTTTTCCTGGGCTTTCAGGGTGCGTGCAGTTGGAGACCCAAAAACAGCTGTAAATTCACTTTTCGACCAAAGTTTCTATAGTAAATCGTTAAAGGAGACCTGGAGGATCTTACAGTGTCCTTATATTGTAATTAGAATGACGATGATTGATTTTATGAAATTAAGGAATGCGAGAGGTTTTATCAGGCATAATCCGAAAATTTCAATAGAGGAAGTGATAAAAAAGGTAATTTTTTCTGAATGGTTCGACCAGCTGACTAATAAACAGACCTGACTTCATTTCTACAAGGTAGAAATGTTGCCTACCGATAAAGTAAACAAAATACGGTGGTTTAATTGTGCACAAAATATTTGGACCGCTTGTGGGGAGATATTTAAAAAAATCGCAATTGACAGCAAAACGAACTCTTTAGCGGGCACCTGGCAGGTTTCCAGCCAGAAACTTTTCGTTGACATTTCTCGCCTGTATTTTCCGAAGATAACCAAATAGAAAAAAAATGAAACATTGGATGTCTGGTAATTGAGGAAGCTGACGATCTGTGGAAGCTGCAAGTTGGTCAGTGTTTAATGACGATTGACACGATGTATGGGGGCTAAATATACAAAGAAGACTGCCTCTGAATGCGACTGTTTTCCCTGCATAGCACTTCAATGGGTTCCACAAAGTTTATAATGTGTTTTGGTTGGATCTGGAATCTTGCCATTACGCGAAAACTGTGGTGGAGTGATAAAAATTCAAATATGCTGTTTTTGTGCCGAAAGATGATGATAGGCGAAATTTGTGTTAATTTCCGGTTATAGAAATTGTAATCGAAAATAGCCTTGATTCGGAAAACTTCTTTTTTGGGTGCTATTTCAAAAACGACTTGACAGAATGTCACAAAAATTTCCACATGTTAACATTACATCACTAGGCAGCTTTTTCATAGTCCAATAGCGATGTTGTCTTGTATACGGAAATTGATGGAGAAAATGATCTTGTTTCGTTTGGACAAATGGGTGAAAACAAGTGGTCTTCTTTCATATACTCAATTTGGGGTTCGAAGGGGCAAAGGGACAAACATTTGTCTTGCTTTGCTGTCTTCAGAGATACAAATGGCGTACGCAAAACGTGAGCAAATGGCTCCAGTGTTTCTTGACATAAAGGGAGCTTTTGATGCAGTCTCAATAGAGGTTTTGTCAGACAAGTTGCACTCCCAGGGTCTGCCTCCTCTTTTGAATAACATCTTATAAAGCTTGCTTTGTGAGAAACATCTGAACTTTGCTCACGAAGATATTGCATTTAGAAGAGCCTCTCACATGGGCCTCCCGCAGGGTTCATTTTTGAGTCCACTTTTGTACAACTTTTATGTAAGTGACATCGACAGTTGTCTCTCTGAAGGCTGCACTCTAAGACTACTTGCAGATGACGGCAAGATGAGTCTTGAAGTTTTTGGCAGGTAAACTACCTCTGAAAGTTCGATTCAATTTACTATCACTCCGATTCCTCATCAGGCGTGAGGTCATGAACCCATTGGCGTTTGTTAATTTCGAAAGGCTACTTGAGCAAAATTTTCAAACCAGATTTATGTCTATATACCATGTCCTCATGTCAATGCACGTAATCCCTTCTTCGTATTCTCCAACTCGTGTTTGTAGTCCAGACTACGATCATTCTTCTGTCCAGATTGATTTATCTATGCAGTAGGAAATTCGTGGAACCCCAGTCCCGCATCGTCCACTTCTGATGCCAAAAATTTTCGAAGCTAACTATAGACATGTCGATGCTGATAGAATGTACTTTACCGATGGATCACTTATTGAGAAAACAACAGGATTCTGAGTGATCAACGAAATATCTAGCGCCTCTCACAGTCTGCAGTCACCATGCTCTGTATATTTAGCGGAGTTACCAGCTATTCACTGGACTTTGGATAGTGTCGCTTCACGGCCAGTTGGACACTACTATATTGTTACGGATAGTCTGAGCTCTGTTGAAGCAATCCATTAGATAAATCCGGGAAAGCACTGAGTGTTTTATCAGAACGTCGCTTTACCTTCACCTTTTTTTGGGTTCCCTCGTATTGCTTGATAGTCGGCAATGAGAAGGCAAACTTTTGGCAAAAGTGGGGGCGATAGAAGGCGACACGTATCAACGTGAAATCGTCTTCAACGAATTTTACTATTTGGTTCGAAGAAACTCTCTTGTCAACTGGCAGCGCAAATGGGACGAGGATGAGTTGAGTCGATGGCTCCACTCAATTATCCAAAAGGTAAGCCTTAAACCCTGGTTTGATAGATTGAACCTGAGTCGGGATTTTATTCGTATATTTTTCGCGTCTCATGTCCAATCATTATTCCTTAGACGCGGTACTCTATCGTTTTGACATTGCTGGCAGCAGTTTGTGTGGTTGCGACCAAGGTTACCATGACATCGAGCATATTGTTTGGTCGTGTGAGGTCGATCTTGTCGCCAGAACGAATTTTTGGCCCGAGGAAAACCACCCTATGTTTCAGTGAGAGATGTGCTGGCCGTGGTAGACTTGGACTCTTTATTTTCATATTTCCCTATCTATTTTCTTTTCTATTGTAATAAAAAGTGATGAACACAATTGTAAACAAACAAAACGAGTTTGACTTCTTAAAGCCTAAAGGTATGAGTCGTTTCAAATAAATATGTTACAAAAAAAACGAAGGATTTTTTTTCTGCGTACTGAGTTACTGTAAAACGATTCCTCATCCGATCTTTAAAAAAGCTTCTGTAAGTTAAGGAGGAGAAATTGTTGGTTATCGGATCATTCAGTCAAAACCATTTGTCAAGTATTGTAGACTGGTTTTTATTGAATTTACTATGACTATCTCGAGTAGTTTTTACTTCTCACTACTTATACATTAATATCATAACCTCTAACAAATGCCATTTTCCGAATATTTGGAAATAAGTTGCAGAACGTAGCGAATTGTATTATGAATAAATAGAGGAATTAGTTACAGTTCCCAGTTTCTCTGTATCAACAGTTATTTTCGAAGCTACGACCACACATTGCGGAATATGCCAATTGAAATCTAACATTCGTGAGCAAAGTTCTAGTTTTTAGCTTCAGATTGAAGAGAGTGAAGTAGAAATTCAAATGTTGGAAAAACCTGATAATTTTTTTTCATGAGAAATTCGGTAGTACAGTAAACTGAACGAGTCTATTTGGTATCCTGCTTTTGGGGGCCGGCGGCCTTTTTTATCGCCCTCGCCCGGATGTTTTCCATCGTTTTGAGGGTCAGCTTCCGGGAAACCGACGGAGAGATCATGGCTAGAAAATCGATACCCAGTTGGAACAGGGCATGTGGATAGTATCCGGTTGAGTGACGGGCGATTCCCAGTGTGTTGAGAGCATTCGATGCGAATGTTTTCGGGGAGCAGGCCATCCACGTGGATCTCCTAATTTTGGACATGTTGGTTGCAACCGGGCCGGGCAAGATGGACTGCACGATGATGCCATGCTTCGCATATTCCGTTGCCAGATCGTCGCTGAATTTGTCCATGAAGGCTTTCGAAGCGGCGTAAACGGTAAGCAGAGGGGCCGCGATAATTGCCGAGAGTGATGAGATGTTGATGACGACACCCTTGCGACGCTCCACCATTCCGGGCATAAACAGCTGACACATCCGGGTCACCGAGAAGATGTTGCAGTTGATCAAATTCTCGATCAGCTTGTCCTGCTCCTGAATGTTGAGGAAGTACTCCGGGTTGGGATAGCTAATACCAACATTATTTACGAGGATGCCGATTTCGAGTCCTGCCGTTTGCTTCCGGATTTCGTCATAGATCGATGGACCGGAAGTGAAATCAACGGCAATGATCTTGGTCTGGACTTTGGACTCAGTTTCTAAAAAAAACAAATTGGAAGAAAATTAGACTCAGGTAATAAGCAATAAAAGCACTTCAACCATACCAATTTCTTTGGCAACGTCTTCTAACTTGGACAGAGTTCGGCTCACCAGTATCACGTTGATGCCCTTCTTGGCGAGCTGAAACGGAATAAAAAAAGAAAAAAAACATGAAATGCAATCATCTTAACCGGAGAAACTTGACTGCACTTTGGCTATAAAAGGGTCATTGGCGGCAGCAGGTGATGATGATTGAATGCATGGATGAATTGAGCGGGGAAAGCCCTTTTATTGACCATGTGCATCAAGTAAGAAGTACTTTCGCCACAACTATCAGTTTGTTTCATGTTGATGGAAAAACTCATCAGATGCCCTAACGATAATTAAGATTTATTTAAAAATACGGATTGATGATCATAATTGTGAATCGTGTCCTCAGTGCCGATCGTGATTCTATGAAAACACTCAATGAATAAATCGCTCTAAAATTCCGGAAATTTCAATTTGTTATTTCCAAAACTAAAATTTCTGTCGAATATCAATATAGATCATATAAAACATTATGTCCTACAAATTTGTGGTTTCTCAAATATGTGTGACTTGTTACACAATCGTTTCTTGAACATTTAATTTTTTGAACTTTTTTTCGTCATGTTTCAGAAATTGCCTGACGCCTATTTAAAAGCTACAGAATGATTCTTGAACAATACATCAAACATAGGTAAATTAAAAAAAAAATCTTTCGGTTGGACCTAAACTTAAGCGCAGTATAATTTTTTAGCCGCGGACCAAGAAATACGATTTACGAGAATTACATGTTTTTGTAACATCGATTTTCCTTCCTCCACGCAGCTAAGGTCCAACATCAAAAGCCAGCGATGCTGATTCCGGCAACGAAACGGGTCGAGCCGGTATCATCAGCAGCAGAAAGTCTTTGTCCGGTTAACAGTTGAATGAATAAACCTATTAAACTGCAAAGGTTTTTTGTTTTATTAAAATTGAAATTATTTGGCATCCATTTCTAGCTTTTTTTCAAAAATCATATTTCCATCGCAATTTTATACATAACTAGCAGACCCGTTGTGCTTTGCAACACCTTCCGAAAATAAATGTAATTTGTAAAAATTTATTCAAATTTAGCTTTTAGAGAGCCTTTTTTTTTAATCAAACC
Organism: Uranotaenia lowii; assembly: GCF_029784155.1. Lineage (NCBI taxonomy): Eukaryota > Metazoa > Arthropoda > Insecta > Diptera > Culicidae > Uranotaenia > Uranotaenia lowii. The sequence continues at coordinate 336,534,588 of NC_073692.1, forward strand.
TCATCATACTTCAGAACCAACAACTTTGAAATGAGAGCTGCAGCTGTAGTTCTGAATTGCAATTAAAAGATGGTATATATTATTAACTGAAACTTGATCTCTAAACTCGTTTTTCAAGATCTGAAATTTGTACTCTGTACCCAAAAAAAACCTTTTTAAATATGGTCCCTTCTTTGAAAAGCTCTTTATCTTAAATTTACATGGGAGCTCCCCCATCTTTTCCAATTTTGTCCAACACTGCATGAAGAAGGTAGGCAAATTTAGCCGGCTCGAGTTTACATAATACTAATTGAAAGAAAAAGATTCGCATATTTTAATTTATTGCAAATTGTACTTTATTGAGAGAAATTTTTTTAAATCGATGAATAGCGTGAATCGAGACAGTTTTTTTGAGTATATTTCTAATAATCTGTATTAATAGCACTTCCAGCTCCTGAAAAGCTTTAGATGGAGTATTTTTCGGAGTTGAAAAAATAAGCTATAGAAATATGAAACAAAACGATGAAAAGGATTTTTAATAACCATTTTCAAACAGCTTTTTTCACCATCCTCGCCTACGAAGCAGTTTGAATATCTATCCTTTTCGCGCCAAAATGATGTTAAATTATGATTAAATGATTATAGCTTGAAGTTTTCCCAAACAGCACTTATCATGGTAATGAAAAATATATTAAAATAGTTATGTGTTAAATACAGTGAAAATTTCTTTTTTTTTGATAAATTTACTACGGCAAAAAATATAAATACATATTTAAAAAAAATTTAGGTGGAGAAAGTTAAATATTCAAAAATGTTGGCAAAAACAAACTTTTAAGTTTACATTTGTCCCGTATATTGGAGCAAGTGCTAATGTAAAGCTTATTTACAGATGCGTCACAGTTATGGCTTTAAAATGGATTAAATACGTATTCCTGTTTTTTGTTCTATCAAGTTTTACTGATATATCTGCAGTATTCCTGCAGTATAAATTTATGTTTTTACTCCACTTTTAACGAATGCTGATCAAAAGGAATGACCTTCATTTACAAAGACATTTAAGAATTTTCAATATCCGCTTCAGTTTCAATATTCGGAATACTCCTTCTGGTCTTTCCAACATATTGAATCATTTTGAAGATGAATTTCTTAAAAGTTCGACGTTTGCCCTTGCCCCACCGTGTAAGTTGACAGGAGGGAATATTGTTTTAACACTTTAAGGGTATACTAAAATTTCTCATAATAATTTTTGCGTTAAGTTGAATATCAGTTCTAAAGTCTCGCTTTTCAAAAACGAAGCGGATCAAAAGTCTCTTTTATGCAGCCATGTAAAACAAAAACACTTTTCATGCTAAATACGTACTTGAATTGGTATGTAATAAAAAAGTACGATGGTTTTTTCAGAATTATTTAAAATAAAAAGATCCCAGTTTCATTTCTAAATTCGTTCCAGTTGTGTTTTTGGGCTGAAGTAACAATTTCTAGAAGAAAACATAATTTTTTTTTTTAACAGAAAAAGTTGAACGTTTGAACATGTTCTAATGTTCCTTGAACGAAAAGTTGAATGCAACCTACATTAACACGAACTAAGTATGGAAGTATTTTTGCGAATCTTTCAATTGGTTATGATTCGATTGATAAAATACCAATCCGTGTCACATCTAGGCGTCATTTATTACCAAGTGCAATTAAGCAAGAAAAAAACACATCAAGGTTGCATATCGCCCCCACGTGCATAAGAAACATAGTTGAGAAAAAGGCGCCTGATTGTTAAATTTTTCCAGTGATCAATGAACAGTATGCTTTAGTTACTATCCACTTGCCACGACGTTTGCTTGACCATAGAGACGAAAAACAAACCCCTCAAATAAAAGAAAATCTCTAAAAATGGATGCCATGACTTTTCAATTTCAGATTTTGGCAAAAAAAATGTAGGTATATGTTTTATTCGATCGGAAAAATGTCAATCTGGGTCTCATCTAGACGTCATTCATAACCATGTGCTGTACAAATGAGCTAGGAATCAAGTAGAAAAAAAATCACATCAAGGCTTCATATCGCCATCCCTTGCATTGAAAATATTCTTGGTTGAGAAATACGCGCCAAAATATTCCCACTGATCAGTATGCTATGCCATGGTTACTATCCTTTTGCGACGTTGGCTCGCGACGCCTCGACCTTGGAGACGAAAAACAAACCGCCCAAAGGAAGAAAAAATCTCGAGAAAATGGATGTCATGACTTTAATTTGTTCCGAAAAACTACAAACTTTGTATGGAAGCCCCCACTCCCTTAAATCGGATGGAGTTTTGACTATTACAGAAACCATCCCCGGCCTCAAAAACCCTCAGATGCCAATTTTGACGATGATCGGTTCAGTAGTTTCCGAGTCTATAGGGAACAGACAGACAGACAAACATTGATTTTTATATATATAGATATGCGCCACATAAAAAAGGTCCGCAAAATCTTTTATTGGTTCAAATCGTACAACACAACATCCCACTTCGTATTAAGTGTCGTTTAAACAGTCAGTCGGATGTCAAATTGCTTCATATCGTACAACAGTACAACCCACCTCCTATAAAGTGTGAATTAAGTTGTCAATCCATGTTCAAATTTCTGAACATCATGTAAGACTGTAACGCATCTCGCATAAAGGGTGACTTAAATGGCCAATTCATCATCAGATGGCTTCAAGTCGTACAAGAGTTCAGCACACCTCGCATTGAGGGTGACTTAAATCGCCAATTTATCATCATAACGCTTCAAATCGTAAAAGGGTAAAACACACATCGCATAAAGTGTGGTTGGAACGTCAATCCTCCCAACATCGTAAATACGCATGAATCGAAATCTTTAATGTAACGTACAAAATGACGCTAATGCGACATAAAGTACCAAAGTATTTCTAACATCGTAAATGACATCACATATGATGTTGTCGATGTCGTAAACCAGAAAATAATGAAAACATGTACGTATATTGCCTCCACTTTTGGTAAGTATATGCTTTTTTCTAACCTCATATACGATGATTAGTGTCGACATAGACGTACGTATATCTTTTGATACACGCTCGGCCATATTGAACCATTAATGCTTGAAAAATAACCATAATCGAAGTTTTGTGGATCAAGTCGTTTTATGAGTTTTCAGTGAAAACTCATAAAATGAGATTCTACCGAGAACTTGGATTATGGTTATTTTTCAACCGTTTGTTGAAACAGAAAAACGGTTATAAAATAACCGTTTTCCTACAAAATCAAGCAGGTTTCGTTTCATTGCAGTAAAATGAAAGATTTCCGAATTTAATACAAAAACTGAAGGCTAAAGTAGATATGCCGTTAGACGTGAATAGTTTCTTTATTGTATTTAGTTAAAAGCTATAACATAAATGATTTCTCCTTAACGAAAACTTAGATAGGAAACTTGTAGATATTTTAAACAAGCCAAGTTGCGTGCCTGCATGAAATTATTACTACTATTCTCCAGTTCCAGAGTCCGGAAGGCTGGACAACATGCTGAGGCTAACGGAGCATTGAGAATGAAACAAGTGGAAATTCGACTCGGAACCGACATCGCATGATCCCTATAGCCATTTGGTGGAATTCAATGGGGCAAAATGAAAAATGTCCACTATGTTTTGTCTAGAGCTCGGTTTTTAAAGACGGTTCCTTGGAGCCCGAGACATGTTGGAGCCCCGCTTGCAGAACTATTTTTATCCACAATTCTAACTATAATATGCAGTCACATGTTAAAAACTTTCCTTAATAAATTTTGGCCTGAATAACAATCTTCCCGATCAAATAAATAACATTTGCGTAGTTCTGATAGTTTTGTTTATTTTTTCTGGAATAATAAAAAAAATACTAAATTACGTGTTAAAATCAGTGTTTTGAAAATGTCTACCTGCTCCGTGGTCCGGAAGGTTATTGGAATCAACAACTCACTCATTGTTGATTGCGGATATGCTTGGGAAAGATGAAACATCTTATCGTCGATCGGCTCACCTTTCTCTTGTTACTTGGTGCGATCTCAGGACGTCGCTTCCACCATGAAGTCCGACTGTTTCCTCCAATCGCCGGAATTGTCCAAGGGATTGTTATCATCGGTACTGAAAATACGGATGATAAATATCACGAATGGATGGGGCACAATGTAGAAAAAATGTAAATTACCTGCTCGTGGTGATCGCTTTTCAGGTTTTATAGCAGCGTAAAATTATTCAACTAGAGAATCGAAAAAAACAATGGCGGAACGCTCAAAACAACCGAATAATTTTTGTTTGTACTGGAATTTTCAACCATTATTTTGGTTTTCAACAAGAACTTTAAAAATGGTTAAAATTCAATAGTTCATTCTGGTTAAAAAACAACAATTATCAAAGTTTTCAAAGGAAACCCAAAAAAACGGTTGAAAAAAACTCGAAAATGGTTATAAAAAAATGAGCGTGTATACCTACCAAATTGTTGGCTGGGTGGTTAAAATTAAATGTCGTCAGTGATGTTACCGTCGCTTATGTTGACGAAAACTCCAGTTTTGGGATTCAGTGACAATACAATAATTGATGTTGCATATGGTCAACCCCCTGGCAACTTGACGTTTCCCATACTAATCGCGTGTGCCAGTTTTTTCTGGTTCTCTGGTTCTGTCAAAATCTCATTTTACCTCAACTAACATATCGAAAGGGTGGATAATGAAATGTTCGACTAATTCAAGTTTCATAAATAATTTTTTTGTTGCAAAAAAAAAAGTTTTTAAAAACAATGATTAAAAATCACCTTATTAGCGGAAAAGGAGTTGATGTTTTAAGAAAAATACGATAATATGGTCAAATAAAGTCAGCTTTTCGAATGGCTTTTATTTATGAAATACACAAGTAAATTTATTTCCCAAAATCCCTCTAATTGGTTTATTGCATAGTAAATTTTAAAAACAACATTTTATTCATTTCTAAACAATATTAACTTTGTTAGTTTTTTTCGAAGAGATTCTTTAGAATCATTATGTTGTTTAGCGAAGGACTCCATCCGAAATTTCAAATAAAAATCAACGGCTAATTTCAACAACAAGTTTCGATGGTTAACTAAAGCATCTTGATCCAAAATGTGTTCGGCTAATCCTCTAAAAACATCCGGTGTATCATTTGAAATCCGTGTCAGAGTTCGATTCATTATGATATCATAATAGTATGCTAAGTTTATACGTTGATGATTTTGTACTACAATTTTTACCTCCAACTCGGTTATTTTGCACACCTTTAACACATCTGCATTAACTTCTAACCTGCCAATAGAACTATTGAAAAGTTCATGTCTGCAATCTTCACATTTGATGCTACGAACTAATTTTTTTTGAATTAAACTTGCAGAATTTCGTAAGGCATGCTGGTGAAAATTATCGTCGATGGTGTTTTTAATTATTTCGTCGTCTTCTAGGGTAACTTTTTCCATTTCCTCCTCAACCATCAAGGGCTCAATTCTAACCTTGTTGATATTATTGAGGTAAAATTTTGCTTTATCGTCCACTTTCAAAAATCTCAACTCGTCGAAATATAGAATATTGGCATCTGCCGACAAAGCCACCTCATTATTGACAATAAGTCTTTTGTACGCTGCTCTGAATTGGGTAGCTGTTGGATTATTGTTGTTGCCACCTCTGGAACGTATTGCAGCAAAAAAAGATTCTAAATGATCTTGGCTACACCAATATCCGTAGATATCCGTAATTTCTTGAAGATCGACTACATGACGTTCAAACATACATTGAAAGCTTTCGATGGCCACCAGGAATCCTATAAATCCGGTCTTATTTATGGTGTTAACCAGTTTTACCCATGTTTGCGTACCTAGGCAAATAGTATGAATAGATAATCATTTCGTAAAATAAAAATTTAAACAATATTTTTTTTTAAATTTTTCTTTACCTTTTTTTTCTTGGAGAATTTCAAGCTCCATGATGTACTGCCTGGCTTTGTTAAATAGTCTACGGAAACATGTAATAGTGTTCTCATTAATTGGCCTCTTAAATCCTTTTGAATTTGGGTTTTTAGAATTAAACACGTCGAATAGCTCATTGAATAATGTGATGAACTCTGATGTTTCTTTGCTATCTTCAAATTCCTCCATTGTCAAATTGAGCTCTTCAAGGGCCTCAGAAACTCTTCTGCTCAGAGTTTGTGCTGCTAAATCTACTCGCATCTTTTCATTTTTAAAATTTATATGTTTGTTTGATAACTTTGAAGCCTTGAATCCGCTTAAATTTTGGAGATCATTAAGTTTGGACAAATATTCCCACTTAATTTTGCCCGTGCTCGATTTTATTTCTTCTTTTGAAGCTAATGTGTTGCGCACTAATTTCAGCATGTGGCAAATGTCCAAAATAATAAAAATTGGTTCTTTTGTGATGGGATGGTCAAAATGCGTCTTAAAGTTTTCGTCACATTTTAAAGACGCTCCTAATGCGTTGGCAGTGCTCACGTTTGTGTTCAACCCGTCGAACGTAAAAACGATGACAGTAACACCAATTTCATGAAGAGTCGCCAACACAGTTTTGATGAGACCTGCTTTCTGCTCTGTATTGAGAGAATCTACAAGAAAATATGATACCGGAATTTTGAATTTTTTCTTCAGTCCAGTTACCATAAAAACGAGAGCTTCTTTTGCCATTGGAATTTCTTCTGAGTTATCTGGGAGAAATCCTGCAAAATCAACAGAGCCTTCAAATTTTTTTGAATGATGATTCCATTCCATTTGTTTTCTGATGGCAACTTCATCCATCATGAGACAGGCCAGCAAACGTTCACCTTGCTCCTTGCACTCATCAGCCAACATTTTTAATGCAGCCATAGATTCTGTTGTAATTCCCGGTGCCCCTTCAATAGATTGATACCAACGTATGATGGTTCGAAAATGTGGCAGTTTTTTATTAAACGCTTCTCTAACAAAATTATATGCTCGTGGAGAATGATAATGGAGGGTTACTGCAAAAGATTTCAAATCTTCACTGTACTCATGCCCTCTTCCTTGTTTTGAGACAAGCTCTTCTAAAACAGGATTGTTTCCACAGAAGGTCTAAAAAATAAATTTAAAGTAAAGTTTTAAATGTTCACTTACTAGCTAAGATGCTTCACCTTAAAATTTTCAGTAGGAAGTTGAGAAAATTTGTTGTTATTTGTAGCGTCAAGGAGTGCCTTTTCTAAGTTGGCTATACGATTTTGAAGACGTTTGCATTTTTGTTTTAGCTGTTTAATAGTTTGTGCGTTTTTTTCTCCACGTTTGTTTACTCGATGCAACATACGAGCTGCTTCTCTAGGATTAACGTTCAGCTTGTTCTCAACAGTTTCTAGATTTTGCCTGTGGTTATAATACAAATCTTTTAAATAATGTTTTATTTTATTTTAAAATAACATTTATTACGTTTTTGAATTTGATATATCTGATATTTCATCGTCAGAATATAAAACCTCCAAGTCACAGCTGCAATCAAAAATGGTTATTCGCTTTAAATGTGATAGTTTATATACGAAATTTAATAAAATAAAACTAACGTTTGATCTGAATCCAATTTGGGAAAAATCGTAGGTACTGCGTCTTTCTTCAATATACTTTTATATGTGTTCATCAAAAAGTCAGTTTGTAAAAAATGAGCGCTGCAAATTCTCACTTTTTCGGCTTGCGTGATATCTATAAACTGACCGGTAAATATTTGTATGGATTTAATCCATTTTTTTCGGATGGTATAAGCTCTGGGAAATCTGGATATATTTTATTAAAATTAAGGGTATTAAGAATTAATTATTGCTTAATCAAACAACGTTTTGAAAATATAACGTTTCTTACCGATGGCTGCTCACATCTCCACATCTTGTAGAAAGAGCAAGACTCTTTTTACACCCGTCTATGATGCAACGCATCTTATAATTTGATTGCAATTCACTTTGATTGAATCACTTTACACTGTTTTTAACGAAAATCTACAAACAAAACTATACAGGACTAAACTAAACTAAACGGAATCTTAATAAACTAAAGTAAACTAAATTGAACTAAACTAATCTTAACTGATTTAAACTAAATAACTACGGGCTAGAATGACTACACTAAACTAAACCAAATAAACCACAACTAAACTAAACTAAATCTAACTGAAAAACACTTTGTAGAATTCGAAAAAACAGGACTTCAATAAAACACGTTGTCTCTCACAGGCGGTTCGAATTTGAATGAGCATTATTTATGTTCGCCGTCGTTTCGGTTGCCAGAAATTGTCAGTTGCCAGTATTGGGGATGGAATCGGAAACGGAAATCAATTGGCATTTGTAATTTTTTTTTGTCAAATTCTATCCGTACGTCACTTGTGCAAATGCAAAGCCATCACCTCAACTTGTTTCCGCTTTCATTCTCAGTGTTTACTATCTGAATATATTTGTCAAACTAACGTATTTCATGACATTCAGCTGGATAACATTTTACCGTAATAAACTCAAGGAAATAGCGGAGCTATTTCAAACCGCGTTATGTTTAACGAAAGAAACTCATACCTAACTCTAGCTGGTGACGCCCGGTAACAAAAACACAACGGAATTGGATGAAGGATTGCATTTTGTAATCTTTGCTATAAATAGAAATTTTATTAAGTTGGAAACGAAAATGGAACACAAATGGTTTGAAAAATAAAATTACTGATTTCATTTACAACAATTAAAAATTTAGTTATAAAGTTATTTATTTTTCTTTTTTGCATCACTTTCCATTATGTGCCCTTCTAAAATGGTATTTCGGCAGTTGAATTGCATCCAAGGATGCCGAAACAAAATCAAGTGGTTTCAATGGAAAAATAACGTTGCCTCTGCTAGGGACGACCCTGGATGCGTGTAAACAAACGCGACTAGTGCGACATCTACCATTTTGAAGACGGCACAGCAAACTCGACTTAACTGTCAAGTTGCCAGGGGGTTGCATATGGTTGACAGTCGCAAGCGAACCATAATTCGCAAGGGATCTGTTAATAAGAGTAAGTTCACTGGTGTTGGGAAAAAGTGGTACAAATTTTGACACTTACGGCACATTTTGAAAATTTTATCATGCAAAAACATTTTCAAGATCTGTGGCTTTCTAATTTTTTTAAATCACGTGTTGTATTTTCGCATGCTGTGATGCAAAAATAGCAATATTTCTATCACACACGACTGAAATAGAAACAGTGTTGTACAAAAATACAACGCCCCAAAATCTTGAAAACATTTTTGCATGGTGAAATTTTCAAATTATCAAAATTTCTACCACTTTTTCCCAACACCAGTGGACTTGCTCTAATGAAATATCATCAAACAGGTCGAAAATCTCTCGTCACTTGTAATTTACACGACAAATTTCACACTTTCTTCGTGTGGTTGTTTGGCGCAGGATGGAGTTTCCAATAATAGCGCACCTACTATTAAACATACGGTAGCATTTTGCGGTTGTGTAAATAAAGCAAACTTTGTAGCACAAGAGTGGCAACTGCTTTATTCGCAAAACAAACTTTGCTCGAAGTTTTCGCAGTAGCTCCTGTATCAATTGGAATGCTCTTTGGTAAACGCTTTTATTTTGTACACTGTTTGTTGAATGTTTCAAAATTACAAACTTTGGAGATTCACCACGAATTAAGTTTAGATCATCTTTTTCAAAATGGTTTAATTTCTTAAATTCCATTATTAAATTTTACCCTAAAAATGTGTATCTGCATTTAAAACATTTGAAATATAAAATCAAACAAATATTTGGTTTCTACACGTTAAAAGTTGAACATTTATGCGGGATTCTGGACCCACGTTTTTATACAAGCAGGAAGCCAATTGACTTTCATTTCCCCTCTGATCACTACTCAAGTCACCACTCCTAATTTATTGACCACTTATTTCTAACAGCTCAACAACAAGTCACGCTAAACAAAAGTCTAGAAAGCCTAGCACGTCAATCAGCATCAACGTTTTTTTGCTGGTTTTCTCTAACCTTTTTGTACGGTAGCACACACTAAAGGGTCACTTAGTCGTAATGCAAATCATGACTTACGCCACGCCATCCAACTTTTTTTTTTAAAAAGCTACCCATCAAAGCAAGGAATGATCCAGTCCTCCAGACTTAAGCCACAACAAAAACAACCTACCGGCCATGATTCGCACCTCTTGGTGCCAAATTGCGCCTGAAAATTCCTGGAACCTAGCTGGAATATTAAACGTGTTGGATATTCACATTATCACTCCCTTTATAGAAGATAGCTTCGTGTGTTGAAATATCAGACTCATGGAAAAAGTTGATAAAAGTGATGATGTTTTGTTATGGAGTTAAAAGCACTGGTCTGTAGAAAAGAAGCTATGTTTGTTGATATTAAAAAGTGCCTCGCTTCATGAAAACAAAAAATAAAAATACATAGTACGAACATGTTTTTTTTCTGCATAAATTGAAAAATGCAGGGGAATTGAGGGTAAAACAGCTATAACTCCATTTTCCGTTGCGTGCGGTGGCTCAAACAGCCTTTATTCAATTTTTTGGAAAAAATCACATAGGATAGGTCTCATTTGGTTGAAGATTTCCAAGTCCGAAATAATTTTTTTCATGATTTGATTGCAAAATATAGGAAAATTGAAGGTAAATCAGCCATAACTCCGCTTTTCCAAAGCGTGCTTTTGCACAAACAGCCTTCATTTGATTCTTGGGAAAAGTCTGCTTTTGTTCAAAATTTTGTAGTCCAAATCAGTGGTTTTCTGAATTGTTTACAAAACATAAGGGGATAAGGGGTTCAAAAGGCACTATATCTCCTTTCGTAAGATCGTGCGGCGTCTGAAACTACATATGTGTGAGATTTTGAACTAAGTATGCGGAAAAAATTGCAAACATCAAATTTATTTATTTTTTGAAAGAAGTAGTTTTTACTAATAAATTTTTTAATCTCAATCAATCACAAACACCTTCCTGCACCCAATTAACAAGGTTTTGAAGAAATTTACAAGATCGTATTGAAATTAATTAAGAATTTCTAAAATTATTTTTCAGTTTTGTTGGGCCATAACTTTTATAAAACTTAAAAAACTTGTTGAGTTGTGATATTCGAATTAAAATTTTATTATTTCCCTGAATCAATAACTGCTATTCTCATTCAAAAGAAGTCATGCCTTAAAGGGTTGAATTTACTGAAATTTTCTTACTATTAGCAATGAACAAGCTCAATGTTTTAAAATCAACTTTTCATATTTTTTCTCGTAAATAGGTTTATCGAATAGATTATAAACCACTTAAATGAATATGACTTTAATTTATTACTTACAGCTTTAGCGTAGGCTTTTCCGATTCCATCAGTGGCTCCAGTTATTACTGTTGATAAGAAGAAAAAAAAAATGCTGATCAGAAATAATCTTAACAACGGACTCATATTTCAGTTAGAAACTGTCGTTCTACTGGCTTGCTTTATCAATCTGAAGTATATTTTCAAGATCATAGGGATATAATTTTTTAAGGGTTGAAAGCATCTCTATCTTTAGGTGTAAGGATAGTAAAGTAAAGAGCGCTTTGATTGATTGAAAATTATAGAGCCGGCTGCCATCTCATCATCAACAACCGTTGAACAAAATGTACTGTTTATAGGCCTGACTTACCGGGTTGTTGCACATTAACAAACCAGTAACTATCCGAGTTGTTGTTATTAGAGCCCGCTAGATTGAGGAACAGGCTTCTATAGCTAGATGACCGGTACATCGACAAAATCGCATTCCGTTATCGTGGGTCTGCTGACATTTGACCAGGAGTTTTTTTTTAGTTGAGGAACTACCTACTACATTCGCGTTTTAGTAAGGAGGTACAGTTGATCCGTAACATAACTTGCTGGATTGCGGAAAATAGTGATTTTTTTTCAACGACAAAAACCCGAAATCAATCCGCAGAATGAACTAATTCACAAGAAAACAAAATTTCCACATTGCACCATTGAACCATTTTTTCCACATTGAAAATAAATTGTATTTTTCTAAATTTCACGCATTCACCAATCCTCGTAAGGCTATGATCATTAAGAATCCGGGCAGTTACAAACGTGTGTATTTTAAGCGCTATTCATTTGATCTTTATGTTTTTTTTTCGATTATATTTAGTCGTTTTAACATCTTCATGTCATTCGCGACTAATATCAACGATGCAGTTGGCGAACAGCATTCATTTGATCGAAAAACTTTCTATGGAGGAAACGAAGGTGTTAATATGACATTTAATCTAAAAATATTAGGTAAAAAATTATCGTTGATTACAAGAAATACTCGTAATACTTTATCATAAAATCGCTTTTATTTATCTTTGCACACTTTTTTCAGTCATAAATTGATCTATTGTTTTTATCACAGAAGCAAAATTATAATATTTTACACAAATTCACCTGGAAAAAGCAATTAGAATCTGATTGAAAGCTTTTCGGGCCCGATTGTGTATTCACGGTACACAATCCAACTGGCCTGCTGTGTTTAGGAATGTGTTGACCAAAAGTCGATCACGCTTCCTATACAGAGTAGTCTGTTGTACGGCCAGATCCCTGCAACGTTACACGATTTGTCTATGTATCGTGTGACCAACATCTTTTAAATAAGTGGTCGTGAATCTCGTTTTAAAGCTTTTTTCCCTCAGATTTAAGCTTTTTTTGCCTTGAGAGCATAGGAGACGAAAGCTTAAATCTGAGGAAAAAAGCTTAAATCTGTCAAAACGAGGGGAAAAAAAGGGGAAATCTGAGAGATGTGCTCCATACGGTTTGAATAGCATTGCCGCCGCCTGTGTACCGCAAAGGCGTACCACCACACTTTCATGCTTTCCAATAAAAAAAATGCCCTAGACTTACAGTTTCAACACCTATCCAAACTTTATCCTACGAAGCTCATATCATGCTTGCCTATTATCCGCAAATTCTTCATGCCTTTACAAATTCTTCCACCTAGCATTTTATCTCGCCGCGCGTGTCAGTGAACATAGGTACTTAAATTAATAAATTTATCGGCGATTAAAACTTATCATCTATTTAGATAATATTGTGAATTTGACTTGGTAGTTGAAAAAATACATATTTAGTCGAGAGTTTAATATGATCTCGTTTTCTTTCTGAGGCTTTCCAAAATCCTCAAAAAGAAAATAAGAGTCCTAAGAGCTCGAACACGGTAGCTTCCACAAAGGTAGAAATTACTTTCAATACTAAAGAATGGTATGAAGTTCGCAGAAGACAAATGGCGAACATTGCAGAATATGTGATGGAAAGTACCTTTAATGGGTAAAATTAATACTGTACAATTTAAAAAACTGTTAATTTAATTATTGTTTTTAAAAAAAATTGTGTAACAGCACTTTTTTTTTCTAACTTTGTTGGTTAAAAAAAATCAATTCTGAGAATATGGTACTTTCGGGTAAAGCTTCGCGGGCCACAATAGGTAAGCTTGCCAGATTGCCCGGTTTTATCCGGGTTTGCCCGGATATTTGATGCAAAATTCAAGAAAGTCCGGTCCGGCCCGGTTGCCAGTCCGGATATTGCCCGGATTTTTTCACAATTTTCACAATGAAACCAAAAAAAAAAAATCAAAGTTTTTGAGTAAGTTTCAGCAAAATCGATTAACGGTTTGGAAATTTTCAACGGTTGTTTCAAATAATTTCGCTGATTTACTTTTATAACCCTTTAAATATTTAAGTGTTCCAAAAAGTTTTTGGAAGCCTGCAATTACATTAATAAAATATTAATTTCATTTTTTTTACATTTTTTCTTCGCTTTTATATACATATAATAACACCTAAATATTGCCCAGGTTTTTGGATTTGAAAAATTGAAATCCATGCCCGAATTTTGCCAGGTTTTTTTTTTAAATGCCCGGAATTGCTAGGCCCGGATGGGAGTGGAAAAAATTCTGGCAACCTTAACAATAAGTCAATCGTGGGCCATATGTGGTCGCGGGCCATTATCTGGCCATCCATGCACTCTACAACAAAGACGATCGCGATAGTTGTGCAAATGTCTTCTAGAAGACTTGTTGCAGGTGGAAGGAAAGCTGTCCGTCTCATCGACTAACCCAATTGGCACTCTTTCGACTTTAAGCGATTTGTTGACTGCATTACTGGCAGACCAACTATGATGGTTCATTCGACATGAATTATGAATTGGGTGACTTACATATTTCGCTGTTCATCTCCCTGAGTATCCTCATTTTGTAAATTTAACTTCAGCACTTTAAGACGTTGCTTCATTGGAAGCGTAGACATTTTGGGGATACAATTTTCCGTTTGAGCCACCACAATGGTGCGTCGCGTCAGTGACAGCATTGTACTAAAACCCAAAATTTGTTCTTAACAGCAGCGTCTTCCAGCGTCAACGTTTTTGTTTTGAAATAAATCAAAATTCCAGCGCGTCAGCAGGGTTTGAATATTCCTTTTTTAAGTTTTTTTGTTAAAAAAAAAGCCTTGTCAGTGAACGCTGTATTGTGCTGCAAATAAATACCAGTGCGTCGCGTCAGCGTTTTAGTACTCAACGACAGCGTTGACAGCTGACGCGACGCGACGTCCGACGTGCTATTGTGCGGGCGCCTTAAGGCTTTCATGTCAACGATGTCAGCAATAGCCAACACAATCGACCACTTCGGTATTCACCTACTGATAAGGTACATACTAAGATTGCAATTATTCCGCTTGGGACCATAATCCTCTGAATCACAGGAAAACAGTTCAAAATGAACTGTAAAAAACAAGAGATTTTCCTGTGGCACTGAGAGATAGCTAACCGAATCTCGTAGCACGCAATTGCTCCCGAAATTCGAAAGAAACTTCTAACGAGATTTCAGGTATTTGATGAAATGTAAGGACTGTTCTCTTCTGAATCTCGTTTAGTAAATAAAAAAAATAAAAGTTTTATTTCGCATCTTTTCTATATACGTCATGTTCCGTTCTAATATGTGTTGTGTGCCTACTTGGTTGAATAATTCTACTGAATCAAAGCAATCGAAAGAATCCCATTTACCGTGGTTGAATTAAAGGGATTCTTTTGGTTGATTTGATTCAGTAGTGTCCAGTTGCTGAGTTTCAAGGATTCGAAGGCTTAGTCAAAGAGCGAGTTCTCCTCAACAGTGACAGTTCCGACTCCGCTACCAAACCCTTTCAAATTGCAAGAAAGGACGGCTCCCCGGTATAAGGTCTATAATCCGTATTTTTGTTATTAGTGTTACGTTTTGAATTTTTGGACAAATCCTCTAGCTGTTGTGAACTCTGTGAAATATTAGCTCTTAGCTACCTATCTAAGATTCCGGCGCCGATTGGCCGACGCATAGGGCTGAGATAAAAAATCTCCACTGCTGGCGATCTGGAGCCAGCGTCTTCACTTGCTGCCAGCCAAGGTTCTCGTAAACTGTGCGGATTTTAGCGGCTAGACTACGCCGCCACGAGCTTCTGGGCCTGCCTCTTCTTCTATGCCCATCTGGATTCCAGCTAAGCGCCTTTCTGCAAATCTCGTTTTCATCTCTTCGCAGCGTGTGCCCAATCCATCTCCACTTACGTTCCCGAATCTCGATTTCTAGCGCCCTTTGATGACACCGGCGATGTAGTTCCACGTTTGAGATCCAGTTTCCAGGCCACCAAGCGCGGATGATGTTCCGCAGGCAGCGATTCACAAAAACTAGTAGTTTTCGCGTCGTCATCGCATATGTGCACAAAGTTCCGCACCCGTACAACAATACGGATTTGACGTTTGAGTTGAAAATTTCGTAGAGAGATCTGGCGTGAGCGCTGGATTGTCCGGATCGGAATCCAACTTGTTGCCGTCGGATTGTAGCTTCGTTTTTCTTCTGAATCCTGTTCAGAATCACTTTTCAGAGTAATTTGAGGGTTGTGAAGATCAACGTTATGCCTCACCAGTTACCGCACTTCGTTAGGTCTCCTTTCTTCGGGACCTTTACGAGGATACCCTGCATCCAGTCGACCGGGAATGTTGCAGTATCCCAGATATCAGCGAAAAGATAGGTACAACATTTGTGCTGACAAGGCTGGGTCGGCTTTCAGCATTCCAGCAGGGATTTAATCGATCCCAGGTGCTTTGTTGGATTTCATGTCTTTGATTGCCGCTTCCATTCAGCCAGCAAGGGCGCTTCCGAGTTGACGCTATTTATGCGACTTACTGTTGGCGCTTCGAGCTGCGGGTTCTGTTGGCCATCGCTACTCGTGACTCGGAAAAGTTGTTCGAAGTGCTAAGTCCATCGTTCGAGCTGATCTGTTCAAAGTTCGATCGGTCAATAACTGACCTGCTCGGTCTTTTAGCGGCATTCCAGCAATAGTCCTTGCACCACTAAGGCGGCGAGAAATGTCATACAGAAATCGGCTATCTCCATTGGTGGCGGCTCTTTCTCCCTCTTCGGCTAGTGAGTTTGTCCAGGCTCTCTTGTCTCGTCTACAAGCTCGTTTAACTGCCTTTTCCAGCTCCGCACTCTCTAACCTCATGAATAAAATATCCCATAAAACTTTGAGTTCAAGAGATACACACTATTAATTTTTTGGTGTAAATTTATGTCAAATAAGATGCACAAAATTGAAGCATCACTTTTGACATAAAATTACAGTAGAAAAAACAGAAACGCTTGGAGCCATAAATTCTGAAACACAAATAATTAGATCATTATTGATGTAAATTTATGTCAAATTGGATGCACACAAAAGAAACATCGCATTGCACCTAAAATTACACTGCATTTGACATAAAATTTTACAGCCATAGCTTTTCAAGGATTTATTCAGTGAAATAATGCAAATACTCATGATCTTCCTCATAAATTTGTATTTTCAACATTTTGGGTGACGAATACACAATCTACTACATTCTACTTAGTTAACAAAATGATATTTTGATATTTACGATTACTAAGTAATGCCATATAATATATACATACTACAAATAATACTAATAATTTAAAAACAATTAGATGATAAAATGTAGCCGTATTTGTTGGGAGTTGGGAGAGATATTCAAGATTTAACCAGCTTCTCTGTGCTTTGGTTGCAATGGAATGGAACCAACCTTAATTTACCAAAACTGTATGTTAGTTTAATTAAAAACACTGTTATCAAAATATGTTATTGGTAAAAATGTAACAAAACGTAGAGTAAACAAATTCTCACTTGATATTGAAATAACAATAATTAAATATAATAACATATGTTCCCAAAACTTTATCATCCTTAACAAGAGTTTGATTAGTTCTTTTTTCCTGTTCGTATTCTATTGTTTATGCAAGTTCATAAGAATTGGGAGAGAGATAAGAATCAGATCCTGTTATTTGAGTTCTAGTTTCATTTTATCAAACTGATTTAATAAAAATTTAGAATTAACTAATCCTAATCCGAAATTTGGCGGATACAAAATTCAGCACGCGAGGTTTGATTGAAAAATCTGGTAACATTTCGCTGTTTAGGTATATTAAAATGATTCTAAATGAAAATTTCAATGGGTTATTTGCAGAATATTCAAAGCATTTTATAGTATGTAATGATGATTACAAGATTTAAATTAAAAGTTTTAGCTTTTCATTTTGTTGATTAAATCCACGAATGGTTTTGGGCTTTACTCAAATTGTTTAATAGAAGAAAGTGCTTTTCGAATTTGTATTTTGAAATTCTATTAAATGTGGGATTGGCTAGGATTTTTTAAGGTATCAACAAACTATACTTTAAAAAAAACTGAAATTTAACCTCCGTCATGACTTCAGTTTTCCAGCTAAATTATTACTCATAGTCATGATTTGTTGCTGTTCAAAATAAAAAAAATTGCTTGAGACAGCCTATATTGAGACTATGTATTTATGGTTAAAAATCTGTACATTAAAGTAATAATTCATTATCGAATCTTCAAAAGGGCGAATACGCCAAATCTGATCATATTAAGATATTATCTTAGTGGAATAGTACGAAGATTTACGGTTTGATCGACATACTCCTCGGAAAGATGTCTTGTATTCAAGATATTAAGAAAACACTTATGGGGCTTCCACACTTTCAACGATGTTAACGCGTCGACTAAAATCAGTGTTGATTTCTTTCAAATTATGTTTTTTCTTATACAAACCTTAATCCCGTCAATGCGTTTGATCTGCCGTTATTTCGGGTAGCTTTACGAAACGAATTGTTCCTGCACGGTTACTGAAGCGGACTGAGTTCCGTGTGACGCACCTAAAAATGCAAAAAAAAATAAGATATTGGTTTACATTGAATATTTTGTCATAATATTGCATTTGAATGCAAAGGGGTTTATGGTCTGAGAATCATCAGTTTCGATTTAACAATGCCGAAAAATTCTTAGCGCTGATGTGGTCTAGTGGATAGACTGGCGCGAGTCTGGTAACCCAGGCGTACTGGGTTCGATTCCCGGTATCGGCAAGAAAAACTTTTGGGTTCGAATCCCATAAGTTGCGGACAGGTGAGATGCTTGGGGAGTAAGTAGAGGCCAGTCTCGAACCCACCCTTGTCCTTCCTCCAACTGGTATCAGGAGGGGTTGGTCTAATCAACGTCTCATGATCGCTTACTATTCTACGCTGCCTACTCTAAACTTTAAAATTTCCTTCTCCAAGCTATCTTTAATTTTCATTTCCAGCGTCGTATTAAAGTCGCGAATGCCATAATGATGGTAAAACGACTATAATCGGAACAAAAAAAAATCCAGCGTCAGCTCCCCGAGCTATTTAAACGCCAAAAAAAAAAACAATGCCGAAAAATTCTTGGTATCTAAATGTAAATTGAGTTCATTTATTTTTTAACTATTTTTTGATTACTAAACGAAAACTTTTTTTTTAAGTGAATAAGAAATTGCGAAGAGGGAAATACGTATTTTCAAAACAATGTACAAAGCGGTCTGGGACTTGGACCCCGTTGCAACAGACTGTCGAGTGTCGGCCAATATTTCAAAATCAGTTTAGCCAACTATTGCAAGAATGGAACCAACCCAACTCAATCGTTATAGTGTACGCACTTCTTCCAAACGTGTGTGGGCGAAAATTTAAACCCCTTTGACTCGCAGCTTTTAATTTGACTACATACCTACTAAAATAAACAAATGCTTACTCACCTCCATGGCTTCCGGACAATCTTTCCTCGTTTCATACGCCTCCACGTAGAACGCAACATCAGTCAATTTGATTTTGTCGGGTTACTCCAGGGAAATCCTTTTGTCCTCGAGCAGTATTTGGTAGGTCCGGATGATAACAGTCGTCGGAGCTGCCGTTGACACTGCTGCCGCTAATGGCTAACAAGAATGCGGACATATTTGGTCTTGCTTGGATTGGGTGGATCATAGAACCCATGATGGGATCCGGAGCGGATTGTAGCCCTTGACCGCTCCCGTATACGATGTTCCGAACTGAAATTGACAAGTATATTGAAAAACATAAATTCCACCGATTATTCGTCGAGGTCACTTACCGGTAAACAGGATTGATGGTAGTGAATTGAACATTTTATGTTTCAAAATTACCACAAACGAATTGATCACGCTTGAATTTTTCAGAACGAAAACAATGCAAACAATGCAAAGCAAAACAAATCCGCGAGTCAAATCTTACACTCTCATTTCTTTTACTGAAGTATTGAGTTTTAAGAACATAATTTTACATCATTAAATACATGAATTTGGGGTTGAGATTTAATTTTCACTTTCTCGTCCTTATTTATTGCTATGGGCATGAAATTTAGATGTAAGACGATGTAAATTCAAATCCTTTTCGATTTAGATCAAATAAATTTAGGTGCTTAAGCGTTTCTGGCTCGTATAATTTTAAAAAAATTTTGGTGTGTAGATTTTTGATGTCTTCGACAAAGTTTCATGAATTATAGTGTTCTATTTATAATATATAATATAGTAAAATAATGTAGGCCAATTAGAAAACAATTTGCGTATTTCCGCAATTGTTTTTAGGTCACCCTAAAATTATTTCATCCAAAATGACCACATTTAGTTGTTGTAAAAGTTTGTTTAAGACATCAAATGCATGAAACTTCAGGGGAAGACACTACCTAATAATTTCATTCATAGACCACTATGTACCTACTGTTAAATTATCTGTGGTTTTTTTTTAAATTCGTTTATTTTTTTTTGTTTTTATTTGCTTGTCCTCCTAGGGACGGCTGTAATTCGTTTATTTGAGACGTCTTGAATTTTTTAGTTTAACCGATCCAAGATTTCGATTATCTTTATTCTTACTGATATACCTAATCGTTGAATCGGGCAGCAGATCGGGCAGTTGAGAAAGTGTTGAAGGTTTTCTACTCCCCTGAATAAAAAGAAGAAAAATATGCAAAACTAACGAATTCCTTTTGAACATGGAACAGATCTTCCTTAAACAACGAAAGCCAATGTTATCAACTATGGCAGAAAACATTTTCTGTTGTGAAAGAAGCGAAATCCAACAGATCTTCTCAATCAATTCACTCATACACACGTTGAGATGTCTAGACTAAATAACGGTGTCAGTAGTATCGTCAACAAACAAAAGCCGAAGATCATACGCTCCTATCTTATGTGTTATGCGTGTAAAAACCATTAAATGAATGAAAATTTGATATCTCTCAGTCGCCATGACGAACAGGTAGGTAACCAACAGAAAAAAAAGAAACAAACTGAAATTCCAAATTCGGTAACCGGTTTCCACCTGAGGAGAGTCTATGGTGAGGCAATGGAAAAGTTAAATCTCTGCCTTCCACGCAAGATGTTATGTGAGCAAGGTTGCATCCGGAGACTCAGGCATAATCATCACTTGAGCGATGTAAACAAAAACCTCGATAGTCTGTTTTGGTTTTAATTTTGGTTGAACCTGACCCAACTCGCTATTATTAATTTGTCTTTACCAGGCTGAGGTATTCGATTTTCTCTTGACGATCATATTCTAATTTAAACTGTGTGTTACAAGTTTTCAAGGCCTTTAAAACAAGACCATCTGTCTGTTAAAACAATGCATCTATCGTCAATTACAATCGTACTGAAGGCATCATCATCATTCAATATTGTCTCATGCCCATTCTATCACATGGCGGGGGTCAATAGG
>NC_073692.1:336556130-336606130 GCF_029784155.1 Uranotaenia lowii
AAATAATTCATGGATTGTTCGGAAAATTTTGAGTTCAGTAGCATTCAAACCATTGCTAAAAAGACGTCCCAGATGACTTCCCTTATGCTCACACATTTTTTCGGGGATTTTCATCCGGTTGGATGATTCATCCCCTTCATCCCGTCTCCTTCCGTGACTAGTGTTTGTGTGTATTTTTTTTTTGTATATTTTTTTTCTTTTTTTGGGAAGGGGAAAGGATAGGGAAAGGGTTTTTTGAGGATAAATGGGTAGAAGAACGTTTATATTTCTTCGTAGATGCTGCTGCTCCGGAGGTTGAGAGGACCTTTTCCTCTTCTTCAGGGTCACTCGACAGGATCTGTCGAAGGTCGCCGGCTAGATCACAGTCCAGGCGGGCTTGCTGGTGATTGCGTGAGGATATGTTTGATGGTGATGGTTACGCTGCAAGCAGGGCAGATTGGAAAGTCCTCTTTACCCATAAGATAGCCATGGGTTAATCTTGTGTGTCCTATGCGTATTCGGGTTAGGACCAGCGTTACCACATATACGGATTTTTCTGTAAGTATACAGATTTTATGGAAATTTTCAAACACAGAATCTGTATATACAGATTACAGATAATTGGAAATTTATACAGATTCCATACAGATTTTCAGAAATTCAGAGATTTTCCAAGATATTTTTTAATTATACTTCGAGTCAATCAATAATCATCTACTTTGATGACTCAATCATCCATCAATTATCACGCTTGCAGATATGGTTAAACTTCCAGATTAGAGTTGGGAACGGTTACAATGCAATACATTAAGCGAAGGGTTGAAGAAAGTTTTAAAACCTGTGATTGAGAATCATGTACCAAAATTGGTCATTGCGTTATAGGAAATGTAACTTTTAAAGGATAAATACTATCGACACAATGTTCAAATCCCAACTGGTTGTTAAACCCCAGAAGGACACTGATCGTTATATTTAACGGAATATATCGACCTTAAACTATGAGTGACCTTATTTTTCACACGTGGCGGACATGTATTTTGTCCGTTACAATTAATCGAACAAAGTTAAACCAAAAACGGTTCGCGTATACAAAATGTCAGGTTTAACACTTGTTGCCGAAACAAGAAAGAAAACGACGAAGCTTCCGGTAATTTCAACGGTGTATTACAGAACGTTAAATTATCCCTGTAGTAAAGACAATTCATGCATTTAGGGATTTGATTACTTATAATATATGTGTGCATTGTGTTTCATTGAATATAATCTTAAATTTCAACTTACGTTTAATGCCTTTTTAGTAATTATTTGTGTTCAGTCCGAAATTCGGGTGCCGTACGGTATTGCTAGCACTTACTGTTACCTATATGGTGAATGTATGTGGACAATGTTATGCTCGATAAATAATTATGTTTATATCTAGGATTTACCTGTTTCAAGTATTATTAGGCACTAACTGTGAAACTGCTCAATTTAGCAGACGAATTAGGTTTACGCCACGAATCAATACCTGTGATATAGACCTAAGTAACATAATTCATTCTTGCACTTTTAACACAACAAGTTTACCTGCGCGAAGCTATAAATTGATTTGAAGTGTTCCTTGCAAACGAGTGTAGTGTAATCCAGTGTTATTTGTTTAAATTGTACTGTAATTGTAACTAAACTTTAATAAATTTGTTGTAAATTGTTTATTTGTTTGTTACTGATTAAACGCCTAGTCACCAAACTCTGTTATTGCTGGTCATGCACTTTACCACCTTGACGTTTCTCGCCTGTCAGTGACGGCGAATGATGTGGGGGTTCGATGCGTGACTGCGGTGCGTCCGTAGGTGACGTGACACTCCCCCCCGGTAAGCCTGATCCCGTTCCTGGCTTACACTCTGTTGCACCGATGTCAAGAACCGCCAATTTCACAGCAGGTCGTTCGTACACGTTTGACAAAGTCCGCACAGTTGCACTACGAACTTGGCCGGCATGCTCGTTGACCTTAACCACTCGCCCCTTCGGCCACAGGTTACGGGGCAAATCGGAATCAACGATGACCACGACATCACCGACTGCAATAGGTTTCACCGGATGATGCCATTTAGGACGACGACGAATTGTTGGCAGGTACTCTTTTAACCACCTTTTCCAGAAAAGATTGGCGTAAACTTGTGATGTTTTCCATGTGTTTCTAAGTGTAGCGAGGCTGTCATGGTACGACACCAATGGTTTCAAACCGTGTGAGGATCCAAGCAGGAAATGGTTGGGCGTCAAAGCTTCACTTGAAGCGTTCTCAATAGGGATGTACACACTATTAATTTTTTGGTGTAAATTTATGTCAAATTGGATGCACAAAATTGAAGCATCACTTTTGACATAAAATTACAGTAGAAAAAACAGAAACGCTTGGAGCCATAAATTCTGAAACACAAATAATTAGATCATTATTGATGTAAATTTATGTCAAATTGGATGCACACAATAGAAACATCGCATTGCACATAAAATTACACTGCCTTTGACATAAAATTTTACAGCCATAGCTTTTCAAGGATTTATTCAGTGAAATAATACAAATACTCATGATCTTCCTCATAAATTTGTATTTTCAACATTTTGGGTGACGAATACACAATCTACTACATTCTACTTAGTTAACAAAACGATATTTTGATATTCACGATTACTAAGTAATGTCATATAATATACAGTTTCCTTTCTTCACCTCAAATGATTTCCGTATACAAAAAAAAATTCAAATACCCAAACGGGAAAGAAAATCAAATATCAATTTTTATTTTGAATGATGATTACAAGATTTAAATTTAAAGTTTTAGCTTTTCATTTTGTTGATTAAATCCACGAATGGTTTTGGGCTTTCCTCAAATTGTTTCAGAATAGAATAAAGTGCTTTTCGAATTTATATTTTAAAATTGTATTAAATGTGGGATTGGCTAAGGTTTTTAAGGTATCAACAAACTATACCTTAAAAAAAACTGAAATTTAACCTCCGTCTTGACTTCAATTTTCCAGCTAAATTATTACTTATAGTCATGATTTGTTGCTGTTCAAAATTTAAAAAAATTGCTTGAGACAGCCCATATTGAGACTATGCATTTATGGTTTTTTTTTGTAAACAGATTTATTCAGATTTTCTTCTCTACATAGCATTCATATTACAAATTTTCACAATGCAACACAAAATCAAGAGCACCTATCGTCAAATCATTACTAGCTTCTAATATAAAGTTTATATACACTATAAACATTTTTAGCGCTACTTTTCTGTTTGTCGCTCTTGTTTGTTTGAATTCAGGAATTGCAAAATCTCTGTAAACTATTCTCCTATTCAAAGTTGATTCTAATTTTGGTTTCATAAAAGACCATAGATGAACGATTTTACTACAACTAGAGAATTTATGCTCAAGATCTTCGATCACTGTTGGACAATGCACACAAAATTCACTATCTGATCTGTTTTGTCTAAATAGCAATGCTGCATGCGGTATCCTCCGATTCACAAGAAGATAGTACAGAGATTTTTCAGTCGAAGAAAGATGTCGGTGTCGTATATTCCGCCAAACTCGTTGCCACTCCACCGTTGGGTTTTCCTCGACAATTTTAGGTAATTTACTTCTTCCTCGGTAGACCTCTAGAAGTGCTGCGGCCGATGGGCTTTCTCGAACATTTGCAGGGATGTACGCCATCTCTCGAGCAATAGTTTTAAGACACGGATATAAGGCCGGAATGCCTCCAGGAAACGGTGGATTACCCATTAATCCCTCAAATGAAGAAGCAAAAGGAGTGTGCTCTCGACATCGAACGAAACGGTTAAGCAAGAGTGCTCTACATTTCTGCATTGGTAGTTGAAGGTTAAGGCCACCTTTTTCGACTGCAAGACCAATCTGCTCCATTGAAACTCTGGTTGGATGCCGTTCCCAGACAAAGTTTCCTATTTGAGACGTTATCCGAGCTGCTGATGCGTTGGGAATGCCAAGGATCGATGCCATGAACCACAATTTGGACGTTACGAAGGTGTTGATGATGGTTATCTTTTGGAGCAAAGAGAGGATTCGTGGTTTGAATTTCCACATAAGTTGTGAAGTCTTTCTTATGACGTCGCCCCAGTTTACTTCAACCATACGCTTTGATGAATTGAAGAAGATGACACCAAGAATTTTCACAGAATCGCAGAGGTTGAACCAACCTGGAGATCTCGTATTCTGTTGTGTTCCGATGTTGATCGCCATTGTTTTGTTTGTGTTCAGGACTGCTCCAGAGCATTGCTCAAACTCACTGAACGCGTCCACAATCCGTTGCAAATTGTCTTCGTTCTCCACGATGATCGAGATGTCGTCAGCATACGCCAACACCAGCTCTTGTGGGTTATTGCAAATGGATAGGAGATTTTCTAGGAGAGGGTGTAAGTAAAGGACAAATAGGTGCATACTGAGGGGGTCGCCTTGACGAACGGAACGTTGGATGGGGAAGGAGGGAGACAGATTTCCATTTATCAACATTTTTGAGGTGGACTTTGACATGATTTTGTCCAACAAAGAAACAAACAAAGGGTTAAAATGCAAACTTCTCAAAACACACAACAGATAGCTTTGATCAACTCGATCAAAGGCGTGATCGAGGTCGAAAGAGATGAGCCTCCCTGATCTTCTACGACAGTTGTACTCTACAACACGGTCTTTGATGGCTGATAATGCTTCAAATATGTTGTGATTGTTGTTTGAACACTTCTGTGAGGGGTTCAAAATATGATGATGTTCCATTATCCTCTCCATACGCTGCTTGAGTATTCGTGCGATAAGTTTGTAGTCAAAATTCAACAAAGAGATTGGACGGTAATTTTTAATCGTATCGTCGGTGGTTTTCTTTTTGGTCAATACTATGATTCCTTCCATGAACTTCTCCGATATGTTCCCATTAAGCGCTTCATTCAAGATTAAGTTGAGCTGTCGATGAATGATATCGAATGCCTTCCAGTAAAATTCTTTAGGAATGCCATCGTTACCGGGAGATTTTCGAGAGGCACTTGATTTAATGGCAAAATAAATGTCTTCAGTTGTTATTTCGTTCATTAATTGTTCATTTATTTCAGAATCTGGAGAAATCTCTCGACGGAAAACTAAGTTCGAACTGGCTGCGACGTTTTGTCTACTATACAAGCAACGAAAATAATCTGTTATATGATTCTGTATTTCAACAGGATCAGTCAAAACTGTATCTTGATGTCGAATTGTTGATATGTGACTCTTTTTGTTGCGTAGCATTCGTTCACCAAGTTGAAACGATGAAATTTTTTCACCTCCTATGTACACATCGTTCAAGCGTTGGAAAGATGTTGAAAATTGATTTTGGAGTTGCAACATTTTTGCTTTGATCTTATTTACTTCCGTAGTTGATTGAGGATTATTTAAAAGATTATCATAAGCGACCGTCAAAGTACGATATAATAACTCATTTTTGGCATGAAATTCTTTGAAGACTTCATTTGTTTTCCATCTGAAGAAGCTGCGTATTTTAGGTTTTGCGCATTCAATCCACCATGCCATCCAACTATTATAGCGTGCACGCTCGCGTAACCAGCGGTTCCATTTTTGTTCGAACTCTTCTAAGTTTTCTTCGGTTAAAATATGGGATCGGATTGACCAAAACCCACGACCGTGAGCCTTGCCAAGATCAGGAAGGCAACATCTTATTTTAAACGCCTTATGATCAGAGAAACAAACAGGGAAAAACTCAGCTGTACGAAGATTGGGAGTGAGAGAGTGAGAGATATAAATGCGATCAATGCGCGAACCCGAATTCGGGCGAACGAAACTGTATGCTGTTCGACTTCCATGTTTTAATTCCCATGTATCAGACAAATTCATATTGTCGACAAACCTTTTTAACGAGATGGTTAAAAATCTGTACATTAAAGTAATAATTCAATATCGAATCTTCAAAAGGGCGAATACGCCAAATCTGACCATATTAAGATATTATCTTAGTGGAATAGTACGATGATTTACGGTTTTATCGACATACTCCTCGGAAAGATGTCTTGTATTCAAGATATTAAGAAAACACTCATGGGGCTTCCACACTTTCAACGATGTTAACGCGTCGGCTAAAATCAGGGTTGATTTCTTTCAAATTATGTTTTTCTTATACAAACCTTAATCCCGTCAATGCGTTTGATCTGCCGTTATTTCGGGTAGCTTTACGAAACGAATTGTTCCTGCACGATTACTGAAGCGGACTGAGTTCCGTGTGACGCACCTAAAAATGCAAAAAAAAGATATTGGTTTACATTGAATATTTTGTCATAATATTGCATTTTTTGCGATTAAACAATGCCGAAAAATTCTTGGTATCCAAATGTAAATTGAGTTCATTTATTTTTTAATTATTTTTTGATTACTAAACGAAAACTTTTTTTTAAGTGAATAAGAAATTGCGAAGAGGGAAATACGTATTTTCAAAAGAATGTACAAAGCGGTCTGGGACTTGGGCCCCGTTGCAACAGACTGTCGAGTGTCGGCCAATATTTCAAAAGCAGTTTAGCCAACTAGTGCAAATGGAACCAACCCAACTAAATCGTTATAGTGTACGCACTTCGTCCAAACGTGAGTGGGCGACAATTTAAACCCCGTTGACTCGCAGCTTTTAATTTGACTACATACCTACTAAAATAAACAAATGCTTACTCACCTCCATGGCTTCCGGACAATCTTTCCTCGTTTCATACGCCTCCACGTAGAACACAACATCATTCAATTTGATTTTGTCGGGTTACTCCAGGGAAATCCTTTTGTCCTCGAGCAGTATTTGGTAGGTCCGGATAAAAAAGTCGTCGGAGCTGCCGTTGACACTGCTGCCGGTAATGGCTAACAAGAATGCGGATATATTTGGTCCTGCTTGGATTGGGGGGTTCTATGATGGGATCCGGAGCGGATTGTAGCCTTTGACCGCTCCCGTATACGATGTTCCGAACTGAAATTGACAAGTTTATTGAAAAACATAAATTCCACCGATTATTCGTCGAGGTCACTTACCGGTAAACAGGATTGATGGTAGTGAATTGAACATTTTATGTTTCAAAATTACCACAAACGAATTGATCACGCTTGAATTTTTCAGAACGAAAACAATGCAAAGCAAAACAAATCCGCGAGTCAAATCTTACACTCTTATTTCTTTTACTTAAGTATTGAGTTTAGAGAACATAATTTTACATCATTAAATACATGAATTTGGGATTGAGATTCAATTTTCACTTTCTCGTCCTTATTTATTGCTATGGGCATGAATTTTAGATGTAAGACGATGTAAATTCAAATCCTTTTCGATTTAGATCAAATAAATTTAGGTGCTTAAGCGTTTCTGGCTCGTATAATTTTAAAAAATGTTTGGTGTGTAGGTGAGGGGACGCGAGTTTATGATGAATTCGATCTCAAGTAGGCTGTTACGAAGAACTTCATCGGTGGGAGTCCTTGGAAGGTTCATGTTATTCAAGATTTTTTTAACTGATTGCACAAGCCTTTCCCAACTTCCGCCCATATGCGGACTGCTGGGTGGTAGAAAAGTCCATTTTGTATCGGCCGATACGAGGTCCTTCATAACCTTGTCTTGATCTAACTCTTGAACAGCTGCCGACAACTCTCGACTTGATCCAACGAAATTGGTTCCACGATCACTGAAGATCTCGATAGGGGTGCCACGTCTCGCAATGAAGTTTCGAATGGCCATGATACAGGAACTGGCAGTTAAGGAATGGGCTATTTCTAAGTGTACCGCTCGAACTACCAAACAGGT
This sequence comes from Uranotaenia lowii, assembly GCF_029784155.1. Classification (NCBI taxonomy): domain Eukaryota; kingdom Metazoa; phylum Arthropoda; class Insecta; order Diptera; family Culicidae; genus Uranotaenia; species Uranotaenia lowii. Next base: position 336,563,907 of record NC_073692.1, read on the forward strand.
TATCAACACTCCCCATCTCTTCTCGACACGTCTCCCTACTGCTACGTTCATTGGACCGAAATAATCGATCCCGATATATGAAAATGGTCTTGAACATGCTGCAAGCCTTGCTGGGGGTAGGTCAGCCATCATCGGAGATTGTGGGCGAGCTTTAGCGTTCTTGCATGCTTGGCAGTCGCGATGAATTTTATTACATACTCTGCGAAGCTTAGGGATATGGTATTTCTGTCGTAGCTCATTCACCACAGTTTCATGGTTTAGATGATGGTAGTGCTCATGAGTAAATTTAACAACTAGATTAGTAACTTGATGATTTTTCGAGAGTAGGATTGGGTGGGCAGTATTCTGATCTATAAACCGACAATTGGAAATTCGACTTTTCATCCGTAATACTCCGTATTCGTCGAGAAAGGGTGAAAGTCCGTAGAGCACACTGGTCTTGGGAATCCGAGGGTTAACGTTTTTTGTGTTTGATAATAAGCTAATTTCTTCGCGAAATTCTTCTCGTTGCGCCATTCGATAGATCTCGTATTCCGCATTCAGCAATTCTGATTGTTTCAACATGCCCACTGCTTTTTCTCTGTTATATAATGTTTGGCGAAGGTTACCGATGTATCGACGAATAAACGCAACTAGGCGTACTAGCTTCCACCAGTTCGAATGATCACCGAAGTTTATCAGAGGTTCTCGTATCACATGGACATTTGAATGTTGAAGAATTTCTGTATCAGTTACTCCATAACATTTGAGTTGTTCTGGCCATTCTTGCCGCGACTGCCAAATGAAGTCTGGACCTCTGAACCACCTACTACTCGAGTGCAAATCTGGTGTTTTTTGCCACTTTGTACCTTCATCGGCTACATTCAATTTGGAAGGAACCCAATTCCATTCTGCAACATTTGTTTTTTCCAGGATTTCACCAACACGAGCTCCAACATACTTTGTATATTTCCTGTGATCAGATTTCAACCAGCAAAGCACATCTCGAGAATCGGACCAAAAGAATCGCTGAGTTATTGGTAATCGATGCTGTTCTACTACATCCTGCGCTAACCGTGCTCCAATCACTGCTGCTTGAAGTTCCAGGCGTGGAATTGATACATACTTCAAAGGAGCGACACGAGTTTTGGCGGTTACAAAGGCACATTCCACGGAATCCTCTTCAAATCGTAGGTAGACGACAGCAGCGTAGCCGTTTTCACTGGCATCTACAAACACGTGAATTTGGATGTGATTGGTGTCGGGAGAAGAAGAAGTTTTGGTTCTGTAGCACCTTGGAATGGAAACGTTTTCTACTTGTTGTAGAACTTTCAGCCAAACACACCATTTTTCAAATTGTTGTTCGTTTATTGGTTCATCCCATTGAACGCCGGAACGCCAAATTTCTTGCAGAAGTACTTTCAGGTACATAAGAAAGTTTGCGAGAAATCCCAGTGGATCGTAGATTAACATGAGAACCCGCAAAACTTCCCTTTTGGTGGGAATTTCTGAGCCAGTCATTAATTCCGGACGACATCTTTTCGGAGTCTTGAAGGTGAAGGTGTCCGAGATTGTGTCCCACCACATTCCAAGAACCTTTTCTGTTGCGAGCGCAGCACCTATATCCATATTCTTTGGGGCAACATCACTCTCGCCCATTGCTTCCATCACGTTCCTGGAGTTGGACAACCATCCTCGAATTTCAAAACCTCCGCTAGCGTGTATCATGCGCACGTTCTTTGCTAATTCAATCGCTTCCACTTCTGATTCAACACTGCAAAGCATGTCATCAACATAGGTTCCGTTTTTTATTTCGTCAGCTGCTAGGGGGTACTGCTCTCTGAATCGTATCGCATTAAGGTTCTTTACGTATTGAGCACAGCTTGGCGAACAACTTGCTCCGAATGTCATGACTTCCATAACGTATGTCGCTGGCACGTCTCCAAAGTTTCCCTTATTCCAGAAAAAACGTTGGTAGTGTTGATCTTTGTTGTTTATCCTAACCTGGTGAAACATTTCGCGTATGTCACCCGTAATCCCAACACGATACTCCCGAAAGCGGCGTAGAACATGTGGAAGCGGTACAACCTGATCTGGACCCTTCAATAGAAACGAATTTAGAGAGACCTTGCCTACTTTAGCTGCGGCGTCCCAAACGATCCTGAGTTTGCCGGGTTTGTTTGGATTAGTTACCGGAAAGATCGGCAGGTACCAACAACGATCACGATACATGTTTTCCTCTTCTGCTGTCAGCATACGAATGTATCCCTTAGTCTCGTATTCGCATACTTTCTGCTGTAAAGCCTTCGCCAACTCTGGTTCCCGAATCAAACGTCGTTCTAGACACTTATGCCGGCTTAGTGCCATATTTTTGCTACTGGGTAAATCGATGTTATCATACCGCCAAAGTAAGCACGTCTCGTATCGTGCGCCATTACGTGTGGTGTTCTTCTTGAGAAGTGCCATTGCACGCTCGTCGTCCTTTGACAAGATCTGCCTACCACCTGCTTGAACTCCAAGGCTATCAAAAGAAAAATAGTCTCGTACCGCTGCGTTAAGCTCATCGCACTGACAAACGTGATAGTTGAACTCAGATTTTCGAGTAATGGCCTGATCGTTTTCAAGATCATTGGGTCCGAAAATTACCCATCCCAAGCGCGTTAGAACAGCCGTCGGCTGATTTTCGAGACCTTCTCTGGAATCCAAGGGGTATTCGAGACGAATATTGTCCATTCCCAGCAAGATACGTGGCCTAATATCGGTATACGAGTCAATAGGAACATCTGAGAGATAACGATAACGATTTATTAGATCAGGTCCAGAGACTGTCTGCGGAGGAAGTGCCAAGCTCTCGACTGTGTGTACTTTCGTTAGATGAAAGCGATTGTCTGATTGACTTCCGGTGATATCGATAGAACATCTCACTGAACCTGCTTCGTATCGCCCTTGACCAGCTGTCCAGTTAATACACAGTGGGTACTGTTCACCTGCAAGGTCCAAATCCTGCCACAGGCTATGTTCCATCAAAGTGCAGGTAGAACCACCATCGAGAAAGGCATAGGTTGTGATAGATCGTTTCTTACCGTGTACGGTAATACGGATGTACTTAAGCAAGACCCCTCCTAGCGAACAATTGTGCGTATTGCAATGCGAATTCTGTGTTGGATGGGAAGGCGGTCCTGAATGCTTGCGGTCGTCATGAAGAAGCGAATGATGAAGAAATCTGCAGCCGTTTACGTTACATGGAATTTTTCTCTCACACGCCCCTAAGTGTTTAGCCAGACATTTACGACAGAAGTTATGCTCGTTCTTTAATGCCCACCTCCTTTTCGTTGACATCTGAAGAAAGACACTACAGCTTTCTATGTTCGCACAATCTCCAGCACAAGCTAGACATACCTTTCGAGTGGATTCTACGGACGGCTGCTCGGAGTGTACGTGCAAAAACGCTTCTTCTCTCCTATTTCTAGAGGAAGGTTTCGTCCATGCTTGTGGTCGTGTTACTCTGCTGAAGGCATCGACCTTCTTAGTTAACCAAATGTTGAAATCCATAAGAGATATCGCTCCAGTCTTCTGTATATGTGTTGCCCATTTCATTTTGAGGTTAATTGGGAGACTTTCCACTAATTCTTGTAGCAGAGTAGCATTATATAAACGTTCGTCTAGCCGACAGGCTAGAATAGTTGCACAAAGATTCTGAACAGCAACCCCAAAGTCAATTATGCTCTCTAATTTGTCTGCTTTCGGCGGCGGCATCAGCTTAACTCTCTTCATCATCGTGTCTACAATGGTTTCCGGGTTTCCAAACAGGGTACTAAGACGGTGTATGATGATAGGAACATTGTCTGGATGCAGAAGAAGACTTTTTACGGTGCTGAGAGCTCTGTCTTGCAGACTTTTTTCGAGACGATCCAAAAGCTCATCATTTCGAAAACAGCACATCCTTGCGGTTCGTTCGTACGCTGCAATGAACCTTGGCCATTCCTCCGGATCTCCACCAAATTTAGGCAGTTCTGTCACAATGTGTCTAGCTGCAAGATGCTCCGTACTCAACGGGTTCTCAGTATTACAGGGACCATCGGCGTTTGGGTGGTAATGCGGGAACGAAGAGAACTGTCGTGGTGTCGATGCTGATACCGGAGGCAGATTGGAACCATGCGGATTGCCGTAGGGGTTAGAATTCACGAAAACAGGTTGCCAGGCCCCCAAAGATCCAGGAGCGTGTTGCTGTGCAACGGCTACCCTCGGTTGCTGAGAAGTATAAACGGGCGGATATATTTGTGCTGGGACAGAACTTGGTGGACATCTCGAAACATATGATTGTTCAGGATCACTTGGTGGAAGACCTACCGCACCTTGAAATGCTTGACATGTTTGACATGTTGCACAATAATAGTAGCCCGCAGTAATGAGCAGCGTAGTCCAAATGAGTGCGCTACGCATTATAAAACCCTCACCGTAGTTTAGCGTGAGTATCCGGAATGAAAATTTTTGATACAGATTTCAATACAGATTTTTGAGATTTTTTACAGATTAAAAAGATTTTTTGGCTCGAAAACACAGATTTAAATGTGGCAACGCTGGTTAGGACTCTCCGCTCAAAGAAGGAATTCCGGTCGTTCCATGCATAGGTGCAGTTTTTGACCTCCCTCAGCTTGTATTCGGTTATATTGATCCAGGTGTTTGCCCAAGAGAAGTGCAGGTGGATTTAGGCCAGTGGGAGGCATCTAAGGGAGCGATGGGCAAATTGGGGGGTTCTAGCTGACTACTGTTGAAAGCTAGTCGATCTGCTGCTTCGTTGCCGGGAATCTTGGAGTGATCAGGAATCCAGCACAGAGTTATTTTCTTCGCAGCTGCTATGTTGGAAAGGGCAATGATCCATGGGTGTTTGGTGTTAGCAGTTAGACTTGATTGCTGCCTTGATCCTGTAAATTTCAGTTGTGCTAGCGATTGCTCAACATGGTTGGAGTTGGATGAATTCTCAATTCAGCTCTCATACACGGTGAGAGCGCAAAGACAACTTATATCAAGATGCCATACTAACTAAAGTTATATAAACTAAATAATTAAAGTAATTCAAGTTGTTGTGAAATTATTCAACAAGGCAATATTCGTGAAAATCGATTCAGTGGCTGTGAAGTTTAAGTTGTCTGAATTTTTAAGACCGACTTCTATTTAGCCTGGGTCTTCTTCTTCTTAAACATAAAAATGGTTTTCACCAAGGGGTACGACTCCAGCCTGGGTCTTAAAGTGTTACAGGAATAGCATTTCGAAATGTTTGTTTTTTTTTTTTAACTTACAGCGCAAACAACAGTCAAAGGATGTGATATTAAGTCCCAAATACCTACATTTTTTAGCATTTTTTATTTGCAGTAACAAATTAAGGAACGAGTGATTAAAAACTTTTTGTATCGTTGAACGGTTCAATTGAATTTCACGAAAAGAACCATGTACGGAAACCAATCGCAGGCAATTGGCTTAGTTAAATTATCTTAAATAAGTTACTAACCTTCGTAAAGAAGCATCCTACCAGAACAAACCTTGCCAACCAGGCGGGCATAGAGCGAAACATTTTCGTCGACTTCCGTTTGATCGGTTGATTCCTGCGTAAAACGATACAATAATTAATATAACAAACAAAAAATAGTAACTTTGTCTTTACACATACCTGATAGGCCGAATAGCGCATGTACGTGCTACCGTGCAAAATCAGCACGTTAGCGAGATCCGAACGGGTGACCCGGTTGGCATCCCGGGCATCGGAATCTTCGTTCAGGCGGCAATACTTGTTGCGGTCCAGTTTGGCGAGCATGTTAGCAGTGATCGGGTGCCAGCTGTACACTTCCGGGCACAGTAGGTAAGACGGGGTAAGGTTGGCTTTGTAGCGCATCTTTGGGCACGAGTGGATGTAGAAACCCATGTAGTAGTTTGAGATCGACGGCGTTTGCTGGTACAACTTCCGGGTGAATGCCACTTCTCTGAAGAAAAGGAAATGAGAAAAATGTTGAAAAAATTTGTTTTTCCCGTGTCAACTTTCTTAAAATCTCACCTTAGCGAACCGTAGGTTCCAAGAGCTAGGAATCTATACTCCGGGTCGTAAAAAAAGTAAACCGAACTGACAGAGCTGGGTAGGATATCGATGACTCCTACGGCTATCAATCGGTCGTCTAGCCAATACTGCTGATGGAAGGACCCAAATCCACAGCTTGGAGTCTGTGAACCCTTTGAGTACTGAAAAATACATCACATTAGATTATGATAACGTCTAATTTTCCAACAGTATTGAAAACAAAAAAAATATAAATGAAGCAGTCACAGGCTGGTAAGAATGTGCGAGCAAAGGTAAGAAAGCAGCGGGAAATTATTTGATTAACAAACGGAACAAAGGGACGAAAGCAACCTAGAGAAAAAGTCGAGGGCCAATGCTACAAACTGTACCTTGAGCGGTGATTTCACCAGGAAGTCCTGATACTCTTCGATAGCCCGGGGCGGGTCGTTATGCACCGCGGTTTGGTACTTTTTGTACAATGAAAACGAACTCTGAAGACTGTTTTTGAACTCAGCGCTCGAGGTGCACACGGTAATGAGCTTCGAAATGACGACGGCGCGGCCGTGGATTTGAATTTGTTTCGTAGGCGGAGAGTTCGGAAGCCAGAATCGAAAGGATTGGGAGAGAAAATAAAAAAGAAAAAAACAAGCATTACAACTAGCGTGTCGATTGCAACAATAATCACCTTAAGGGGAGATTTGACTAGGAATCGTTGGAATCGATCCTTTTTCATTTTTTCCGGGGGATCCTGATGAATCCTTGTTTGGTATGCGCAATATAAGGCAAATGAAATACTGGAAGCTCCTTCACTCGAAGGAACAAGTTTTACCTACAAGAAAACAGAAAGGATTTTTCCGAAATGATCATATTTGAATTCATCTTTCCAACAAACCTCTAAACGATGAGCAGCTGCTTCGCCAGCTTTTGGTGCTTCATCCAACAAATCTTCCAGAGTTTTTTCTACATTCTTTCCTTTGGCAGCACGCATACGCTGTTCGACTTCTTCAGCGCTCAGACCTTTCTGGAGTAGTTTTTCTTTTTTCCGTTCAATACGCATCAATTTCGCTTTTTTAGGAAGCGATGTCTCTGAACTACCATTGCCTGAAGGCCGTTGATTCGGAGTGGCTGGTGCACTTCCACTTGTATCTGCACCCTTAGCCAGGCAAAGGCCATCGACAGCATCCGTCGTCTGTCCTTCGAACGCAACATCTTTCCGCTTTAATGTTTCAATTTCCGCCGGAACTGATATTTGTTTCCGTGGATTTCTGGCAACCTCGCCCATCTCTAAATCTCCACCACCGGTGAACTCATCTGCCGAATTACCTCCGGAAGTGTTCGGTTTTTCTGCGTCCCCGTCTTCTCGATGACCATCTTTAAGAAATCGGTTCACTTTTTTGATGATCTTCTTGTGCGATCGATTCAGTCGGAACTGGGTGGCATCACACTTGATTGTATACGATGGGCAACAGGTACTGTTCATTTCCGGTTTGTAGCAGTAGCACCCGGACCGACGCCAGCCGCGATCGATGAGATCCTGGTAGTCTCGACAGGTCATCGAATGCGCCCACATGCCTTTTATGGATACAGTATGGAAAGTATGAATCATACAGCGAACAAAATATCGTATAAATTAGAACGGAAAACACTCAAAAGAACTTACCATGAGATTGGCTGACATGCCGTTTGCAGTAGCCACAGCTATTGTTGGATTGCTTCCCGTAGAAATCTACAATCGAATACATTTTACCTGGTCCTCAGGTTGTAAATTTCGTATATAAAACAGGAATATTAATGCTGTGCCAGGAAAATCGGCCGACGAACCATTCTAAACTGGGAAAACAAAAACAAAATTATTTCGTTAAACGACTACACTCCGAAATGCTTTTTACTATTTGAAGTTCAAATTTACGCATTAGGAGGAAACTGGGGTCATCGCAAATTACGTAACATGCATATTCTATGGCAGGATCGTCAAATTAAAATTTGACATTAAAATTGACAAATTGAAATATGCAATCTGAAACTGCATCTTAAATCTGAATGCGAAATCAGAATTTTTAAATTAAAAAAAATATATCTCGATTTCGATCAGAAATCTGAATTTGAATAGCTGAATCAGAAATTTGTAATCTAAACTTAAATATGGAATCTAAATCTGAAACTGAAATCAGAATCTGAAATTTGAATTTAAAATCTGAATCTGATATATCTGAAATCTGCAGATTCATGAATCTCAATTTGAAATGTAAAATCTGAATCCGGAATCTGAAACTGAATCTAAAACTTGAATCTGAAAATCTTAATCAAAAATTTTAAATCTGCAAACTGAATCTTTGAAATGAAAAGTTAATCACCATCCAATCTAATGCACTGCGATAAATATTTATAATTTCAAAGATACAGATTGCAGATTAAAAATTACTGATTAAGATTTCAGATTAGTTTTAAATATATTCTTTGAGAAAGAATATTTAAGAGATCATAGACGGATATACAAGATTAGAATCATATAGAATATGAATGGTTTTGAACTCTATCTGTATCGATACAATCTTCTATATAAATCTATAATCTTTTAATTCTTAAATATTATTTCTTAAAGAATAACATTTTCACCTATAAGTATATAGCCAAAAACTGAATCTGAATCTGAAACTCGAATCTGATATCTGGATTTGAAATCTTAAATCTGAAACAGGTTCAGCTGAAATCCGAGTATAAAACTTTATTATCTATGAAAAAATGGGAGACTTAAATTTAAACAGAAAATTTGAATCTCCTCATGTATTTTTTGCAAAAAAATTTCAACGCATTGAATCGTTTCAATATAAAAAAATGGAATCGTCACGAAACCGTCACCGGTTGTCATTTTAGAAACGTCGTCAATTTGGCAGCGATTTGTTGATTGTTTACACTTTTCGAACTCTAACAAAACTGTCAAAATTTTGTGTTTCAGTTCGCAGTGGTTTTGGTCGGTTTTCGTTTCGTTCGCAGCCATCGCAGAAAGGAGGAAAAATTTGTTGTTGTTTTCCGCGTTCGTGTTTACTCGCACACATAGCGATTTTCCCCGCGCGCGTGTACATTTTCCGCACCCACTATATCCAACCGCCCTGTGGCCATTCCGTCGTCTTCGTTGTCGCTTCTCGAGGGTACATTGTAAAATCGAATCGAAGAAAAAAAAAGTTACTGACTGGCATCAGAAGCTTTCGTTCGGGAACTGTCAAGTCGACTGGTTCATTTTCTTGTTTTACGCGATCGAATTCGGACCGTTCGCGTCATCCCGTAGCGGATAGTCTCGGCGGAAGCGAAAAATAAAAGAGTGAAGAAAAGGCGAACAAAAGCAGGTTCCAACTTGGCAGTTCCGAGTCCTCTGACTCGCTTCGACGGTGGCCATAATTTCTTGTGTAGAGTGAATCGGAAACCTTCCGGAACTCCGGTGTTGTCGAGTTAGTGAACCTTCTATTGGTAAGAAGAGAGAGAAAACGGGAACTTGTTCCGGGATTTTTTTTTCTTTTCTCATTCCTTCGCCTGCCTCTTCGATAATAATTTGCTTCGACAAAGTCGTAACGCGCGTCGTAATTTTCGTCGTCAATTGTCCGGTTGTTCGAAGGGAAATTTTTGGGGGTGCCCTCTGGAGAGTGACCCTGTTACATCCAATATAAGCGAAAACCAATTACAAAACCCCAAAGCGCTGGAACTGGGAACCGAGTGAATTTTCGATTTTGCTGAATTCCACTCCAGATTATTCCAACAAAAGCAACTCTTCTATAAGCTCCGCTAAGTGTTAGAGAGGGGGCAATTTTTGCTGTTTCATTTCCATCTATACCTACAATATACTTTGGAGACTCAATCGTTAGGCTGTTTTTTCCTGCTTCTCTCCCTTCGATGGTGGCCATATAGAGGGGCACAGCAAAGAATAAAATTATCGGAAGAGATTGTTTTCGCTGTGTAGCAACAGTAATTTTCCTGAAGTTTCAGAAGTGCTTCAATCGGTCGGTATTTCGGTGTAAAGGTAAGATTTTGATAACGTTTAAAAAATCTTTAAAATAATTAACAATTGCTTATCGACAAACAAATATATCCAAAGAATTCCTTCAATTCGTTCAAATTTTATTTAATTAATATAATTTATTTAATGTTTTTATTGAAGGAACTTATTAATAATTTGTTTTGAGAACTCTGAACATTTGAACAAAAATACAAGCTGAACATAAGAATACTGTTTTCAGAATTTTGTTTGGGGAATTAAGGGAGCCGTTGGGGGTCAAACGAGCCGATGAGAACTTTCAACTTTTATTGGTATGTGTCTTTTTGAGTTTTTTTTTAATCACACCTGCTCTGAGTCCCTTCCTTATCTTTTGAGCATTTTTTTCCTATTTTTCTAACACCTATCGTGAACTTACATTTACATTTTAAGTAGAAACATTAATGCAATTTTCTGTTCAGGATTTTTTATTTACATTAAAAATCAATCCTTTACATAAATTTGTTCAGGATATTCTGAAGTAATGAGCACTTGCGGGGGTTGTTACGTAAACTCTTCGGATCTATTTTTTAAACACTGTTTCTTGCAGCAGTTTTAGACAGCTCAAGCTGAAATATATTCAACATTTTTATAAACGTATGATCTTTGAAAAATATAGAGAAGGACTTACAAAATTTTAGTATTTCAATAACTTCTGATCCTGATCTCGGTACTAGGTGAACCTTTTCCCCCTTTTTTTTCTTTGTTTTACCCTTTATCAATTCAGGGTATAGATATTGACGAGCCTAATCGTTTTAAAGTAAGGTGTTAGGTAATTTAAGGTGAAATATTGAGGCCACTTACTTTTGATTTATTAACCAATCGTGCACTTAGTCGGTTGAGCACTTGATGTCCTGCACTTGAATGAATAGGTATCTCTCATATCTAAATCAAAGGGTGGCTTTTACAAACTAGGAAACAATCCTAATCCGGCTATAACTTACGATCCTATTTCGAAAGGTTTAGATGGGGAGTTGATCGTCCTAACGATTCCGATTGAGTATCTGAGGTAACCTCAATTTTATCACCACAACTTTGCGGTACACAACCTGTTAGAGCATATAGAATTTCTTAGCGTATGTTTTTCTTTTAATTCAATTTAATGTAATTTAACTTGGGAAACATACCTTCTACTTCTGGATTCCCTATCTAATTCTTATTAAATAACTGGCTTATCGAGCTCACTAACTGACCACGTTTCTGTTTTAATTTCACTTATCTATTATATCCTCTTCGTCGCCCTTAACCGCTACTTGTCAAACGGTGCATTTCCAATCACCCTGTTTGTTTTGATTCTCCTACGACAGAGTTGGGAGATGGCTCACGTAGCTCTGGCCGTGTCAACAGGGGTTTATTATCAAAAAAGTCTCCCGCATTCCTTGAAAATTTAGTTATTTATATTTTGAGCTAAGTTAGTCTGAAAACTTCACGAACAAATATTTGGGACTAGGAAACAAATTGGACTTTCTTCTTAGATTGAAGTAAAAATTTTAAATAGGTAATCCACCTGGATATCAAAATGAAATATCTTTGTTGAAAATCTTTCATCCCTTTTGATGATTTCTAGATGTTTTTATAGTTTTCACTGTTGTAAAACTTTAGATACAGGTACCACAAGGTGGTAAAGTGTCATATATAAAACTGAAAAATAAACTTCAACCTTTTGTATCGCATAAATTAGCGTTATTGGATGCATTTTTGTATGTAAAAGTGTGGTCGAATTGAGTTTTTTCAAGTACAAATTTAAGATTGTTCATTTTTGTCAAAAGTAGGTACACGAATTGAACCTAATGTCTTTCATTGATTTTTTTTTCCAATAAAAATAACAAATAAGATTACAAACTCTCAACTTTCACTTTTTCAACAATTTTTAGTGGTTGACTTCATGTCGTACTATCATTTGAAAATATTCCCTCAATTCCCTTTAGTTGTAAGATCTTAAGTCATCAGATTTTTTTGCAATTTTTTTATTTCGTATTTTCAAAGTTTTGCATTTGTTCAATTTAACGAATTTTTTTATACAAATTTTCTATGTATGAAATAAAAAACATGGGTTTTTATCTGGTAATATGGAACACTGCAAACAATTGTCTGTGGATTTCTGCATTTTTGGCTTTCTTCTGGAATTTTATTTTCCCACTTCATGTTCACAAAATATAACATCGTGTTATGAACAGAATTGATTGCAGATGCTTGAAATGCTTAAAATAATGTTTCTTTATTTATTTGTCCAAATTATGCAAATTTTCAAGATGTAACATTGCTCAAAGTATGAAATGAGTAACAAAATTTTAAGGTTAAGCAGGTGTCATTCTTTTATATGGGAAGAACAAATTTGAAATCTCTCCTTTGTCACTTGGAGTTGAAACATCATGGTGAGGAAAGGAGGGTCTAGTAATAAAAAAAAAAAAGTTTTCAATAAATATGAACAAAAATTGAACAAAAGCTGGCATGCAACAAACTTGTATGCAATCTACATTGCACAAAATCTAAAAATCCAGATAATTTATATAAAAAATTTGAAAAAAAAATCGTTAACATCAGGTGATATAATTCCCATCTACAGTTTGGCTTTCACTCTTTCAACTGTTTAAATTTTAAAGGAATTTATCAAATTTTTTATCAAAATAACTTAAACTTTAATTCTTCCCCCATTCGGGATTTTTGGAAAAATCGAAGTGAAAAGAAATAATTTGATATTTGTTCCGGAATAATAAAATCCCATAAATGCTCATTACTTCAGAGTATCCTGGACAAATTTATGTAAAGGATTGATTTTTTAATGTTAGTGACATATGGAGTTGGGTTGACGCTAAAGGTAAGACAAGCGTTTTCACAGTGAGTAGTATGATTTTGTCTTTGAAAAAACCATTAAATAGTGTTTGGATTTTTTATAGTCTGTCTTCGACATAATTAATTCCGTTTATTGACGGGAAACTGTCCTCGACAGGACTCAACTGTAAAATGTTAATTTCAAATTTAGAACCTTGACAATGCATATGGATATCGAGTTTTACTACTTACAAATAGTTCCCCTTAGCTGTTGCCTGTATCTAGTGAATGCTACGTCGGATTACAGAGGCTAATACCTGAACAAATTTCCTTTAATTAGTTTGAAACAACACTTTACTAGGAAATAAACTTACTCGCGACAAATCGGATCGCCTAATTTATGTCCGGAAGCTCTAACGCAAATGCGTTGCCTTTTTAAGCTGATGAATCGCAGATTCTTAAGAAAACCAACGCATGAATACAATTCAATTGAATGATTACAAGAGAAACTTACTCGTAGGGAAAAATATCCAGGCTAGTCTGGTGATTACGATTTAACTCAACTTAAATGCGGTTCAATTTAAAAAGATTGAAAAACGCTCGAACACGTTACCACGAGTTTCCGAAATACAATAAATTTCCGTTATATTTCCAACTGACGTTTACCGCTTTTTTCCTACACGCTCAAACTGGAAACCCAATCTGTGGACTTTAATCCCACGCAACAAATAGGTTAAAACATCCTTTAAAAAAATAAATTGTTCTAGACGCCCCGGTGGATTATTTCAAATTTGGGCTCAAATGAAAGGGCCCCAGCTTTCGAATGGTGCAAAAATTAGCACTGCTAATTTTCGATAATTAAAATTGTTCCATCAGAGACCGTAGTGAGTCAAATGACGTAAACTCTTTTGTTTCACAACCGATTTTTACAAAATTTACAGTTTTGGAAAGCTTGTAACGTGATTCCAATATGTTTTTCAGACAGCATTCAGCTACAAGTATTTATCATAACGTTATTTAAAATCGGATTTTTTTTTTGAAAAAACATGTTTCAGAATAAAGGCTGTAGATCAGTTATTCAGTGCTCGTAAAAAATTCACTTAGTGCCTAAATAAGTTGAAATAAGAAGCTAAATTTTGCACATATGAAATTTTTTTTTACATTTTTCATTATCATGGCCACAAAAAATGTAGAAAGATGGTGTAAAACGAACTTTTTAATCAATCAAACGTTACAGTCTCAAGTAGACAAATTTAAAAAAGTCGATTGAAAAGTTGACGTAATTTGTCATATTTAAGCTACTTAAGATTTACAAAATACGAAAAACGTCTTTCGGCACATTTTTCAGACGCAAATAAAATTATAATAAACTAGCTGATCCCGTACGAACTTCGTTTCGTTTTTAGCTTTAAAGCTGAGAAGTTTGTATTTGCATCCACCCGTGTACGAATTTTCGTCTTGTTCGGATGCATAATAACAAAATTATTTCTTAAACATATAGAAGTTAATATGAATGACCCCTTTTTCTGTCGTCTGATACAAAATTTGAAATCAGGTCCAATGCACATTAACATAATTATTGCAAAAACATGATAAATTTAACTTGAACGACCGCAGGAATCAATTCTAGAGTTTGTTTTGATTACGACCCAATCAAGCCCAATCAAACCAATGAGCCACTCAACGAGTTTCAAGGAAATCGCGAGGAAAGTTTCAAAACACCCTTTTAATTCTAGTATTAAAACTATTGTTCAGAATGATCTGAAAACTTGGTTTCCAATCGTAAAATGGATAAAGAACATGCATGTGTATTCTATATTCGACATTGTTGGTTTAGCTTTAACGTGGTTTCGCTAACTTTTCAATTCAATCTTGATAAATGATTGGATTTGCCCAAAACTTCGCTATTTCGTTTGAATTGTGTGTAGTAAAGATGAAAAGAATCAGAAGCACAAATACCTCGTAGAAGTGCCTGCTCAATGGTTCCTTGAATCGGTGCTGCGCCGGACTGCCCTTCGGCGAAACGTTTCTATGAGACAGGACACTATTGGCTACCACCTGTGTCTCAGTTGATTCAGCAAGTACAGCGTAAACGTTTCCAGGGCTAACAAAATGTTCAGGAAGTATCTGTTGTAGTCAAAAAAATATGTGAATGTATCTGCTAGAAAAAATAACACATATCTCACTTACCCAACAAAATTTTAAGCTACTCGTTCTTCTAAGCCAGCTCACACACTCTTACAACTGATTTTTATCTGATTTATTTGCATTTTTTCACAAAATTTCATGCACTTCCTTCGAAAATGCAAAATGACCGAACAACCAATTAGCCGAACTGTTGTTTAGGTCCTTTTGCACGCACAGCAATGTAACACAACGCAAAATGTCATTAAAACCAAATTGCACTCAGAAATGAGAAAGTCATTATACGTCTAAAATTCAAATAGTTTTGTTAAAGTTAACTCATGACTAAATGAATCCATGTTTTTATTAAACATAGAATACATTATTTACAATCGATTGCAGTCTCAAACTGAATTTTGTTTATAATGGCTCATACGACTTAATAAAAACCAACTTGCCGCCGACCGTGGCCTAGAGGATAGCGTTTAAGTCTTCTAAGCCAGAGGTCATGAGATCGAGTCTCGGTCACGGCATACATAGTACTCTTTCTGTGGGCTGGTGGTGTTAGCATCAATAAGATGCTAGCCATTATTTCCTTGAAGGATGTACGCTTTAGTCTTAAGTAGAATTTAGATCTCTTCAAAGAAACATGAAGTTTCACTGAGATCCTATATGTGTGTGTTCGTTTATAAAAAAAAAACTCTAGAATTATCCGTTTTGTAAAACATCCGTGAATAAATTTTTGTCCGGATCCCATGCATAATAAAGTAATTATTGCGAAAACTTTGATTAGTTGATTTGGACGACCCCTTTTTCTTTCGTCTAATTGAAAGTTTCAGCAATCGATTTCTCGTCCTGTCAAACTCTTTTGATTGAATTTTTATCTCGATGCTGATAACGTGATACAGTCCCCATTCTCTACAATTTTACTTTCGCTCTTAAAGCTGTTTGGATTTATCAAGTTGTTCAATAAAATATCTTCAACTTTATTTATTCCCCCCTTTAGGATTTTCGGAAAAATCGAAGGGGGGAGGGGTGTTGGGACAAAAAAAGAATTTGGTATTTGTTCCGGACTAAATACTTAAAAAATTTCATTTTTGGACCAAAAACTGCCGTTCCAAGCAATATTGTTCCATGTGAAAAAACGTACAAACGAGAAAAACGCGATTGAAATTTCAGATATAGTTATTTCTAATTTTTCTTTCAAATTAACCCTTTAATGCATAGTGTTGTTTTAAAACAACACTAATTAAATCAAATTTATCTCTACAACGCATTGATATTCACGGAACATTCCTTCACTAAAGTTGTGCTAGAGATTATAGGAAATCAGCTCAGGATGTTGTTGGAACTGATTTTCCAATCATACGTGAGTTATTTGAGAAGATATGCATAAAAGTTGTTTTTTTCACTGTTGTTTTAAAACAACATTATGCATTAAAGGGTTAAAAATTCACCGACAGTTTTTTTCGTAATGAACAGTTCAAGTTAATCATTTTACAATGTTTTCTGCCAAAAAAATTATATTTCCTTCAACAAACGGAAAATTAGAGCCGAAAATGCTTCGTGTGACACTTTTGCTTAGAATCAGAACGTATACCGATGCTAGTTCTAAAAACTTTCACACGACACGGCTACACTTTTTCTGACATTTTAAAGGCTTGTATAGTTTCTATTTTTCCCAAAAAGTCAAGTTAAACCGTAGTTTGAGAAATACTTTTCTCTTTGTATGTATGTATGTATGTATGGTACCCACCTTGGGTGCACGGTTGTACCGCAGTTGTGGGTAAGGCTTCATCAACAAGTCACCGTAAGTTACCATAATATCCAGTTAATAACAGCTGGATAAGACGTTCAAGGGAATGGATTCGTTAGTAGAGTAACTTACAATATCCGAAGGGTTAAGATCGATTCGTCTCGAGAAGTTATTGTCGAATATACAACTAACTCACAATGCAAGTCTCTGTAGTCCCCGCCCTCAAGATTTGTTTTTAGAAGAGCGCGTCAAACAGCAGGAGAACTTAATACGAGTAGTACTGCTACAGATACATACCCAGGCGCTCAATCCCTTTGTTTGATGCCCTGATGCATCCCACCAACCCCATAAAATCGACTATTGTATACAGTACAATTTAAATACAATAAAATTATAAATAATATGAATAAAAAATTATAAAAAATGAAAAAAAAATATATTTATAAATATGGTAATAGTTATAGGGAATAATCATTACAGGAATGTAGAGCGAAAAAGAAAATTAAACAAAACAATGATGCTCCAATCATTAAAAAATAATTTCAAAACTACTATCTGATTAACTAGAATGAAGAATATTGAATGGGTGATATAATTTTTGAATAACAAATATTAAAATGCTGCTGTATCGACACTGGAGTTGTAAATGATTCAGAAGAATCATGAAGATGATGCTCCTAAAATATTAAGAAAATGATGAATAATTTCAGAATCTAATATTAAATAGTAAATATAATTCACAGGGTTCTAATGATGCAGATGATGTATATCAGCAACAAAATAAAATAAATTTCATTTGTAATAATAAATTAAAAATGAATCTCCAAATAAGCTTCTATACATTTTTCAATTCTTTTTTATAGGAATTTAACCCACTAAGGTCATTCTCCGTCGATCAGCTACTATATGAAGATAGTTTTCTCTTCCAATGCAGACCTTGCATTTCGGTAACCTACAACGTGCAACGTGGGAAATGTTTTTGAGAGATTTTCCATTTCTGCTTTCTCACAAAACATGATAATTAAAATTTTTGAGAATATAATATAAAATCAAGATATTATTTCTGGTTATCAATTTCTATAGTATAATAAGAAGGTTATATGACTGGCTAATCTGAAACAACAATGATTAATATAGAAAAAAGGATATTTTCAAAAAACATTTGGTGCTGCTACACTGAACCAAATCGGGCTATAAAATTTATTGAATTGATTTAGTAGCTTTCATTCTAAAAAAGATTGATACAAAGTATTGGAAAATCCAATAAACGGAATGATAAAATTCGATAGATTGTACAATGATTTCTTAGCTATTATTTACCTAGTAACAACTATTTCAAATTCCTATAAATTTTATACGTTTGTTCTGCGATACTACACCAAATGAAATATATCTGAAAATCTAATAAATTTCTTAAATATGATTTGGTATAGTTTTTATATTATAGGTGTGTTTTTCTCTGAAGAAATTTTCGAGTCGGGCTGTGAAATTTTGATTTGGTTGTCGGTAAACGTTTTTTTACTCGCTCAGCTTACGTTTTTTCTGGGGTTCCGTTTAGTGAATGAACCGGAAAAATAGTTTCTCCACGGATGTGCCAATGAAAAAAAAAACTAAAACGAAATTTTCAGAATCGCTTGACCGGTTCCAGTTCCTGTAGTATTCGCCAGTATTCAGACCAGATTTACCAAACAGTCTGTAAATTGTTTTGGAAGGATCATATCTTAGAGGTATATTTAAATTGGTATACTAAAAAGAGGCTTAAATATTTTGTAACTATTTTGTTATTTCAGGTGCAATATTTTGCTGGTGGCTACTGTTTTGGAACATAAACACTGAGGGTGATAAATTGCAGTAATTAAAACGACCGGCAGAATTCGGACGAATGAATGGCTCGACCTTTTCAAATCAGATAAAATTATCTTACACGAAAATGGCAAACTCAAAAAGCCAACTGGAATGGATGTTATTTGTCATTTTAAATATCGGCAAAAATACCTCACCTATAACAAGAAACATATGGTGATACTCAAATGTTGCAAAAATCCATGATTATTGGATTTAAAACCGCGTAACGTAAGCAAAAAATGTTATTTTTTTCTAATTTTCAAAATAATTATACAATGTAATTTTACAAAAAGGTTATCGTCACTGAATAAAGAAACAATTACAATTACAAATAATTCTTTTTGTTTTCTCCACAGGAAAAATCTATCTATTGAATGGAGAAGATCCGACTTTCCTAGAGAGCTTCAAACTCGTTTCACCCAAACCATAAAAATTCAATTGATAATACCACATCAACAATGTTAGAGCTTTAAATTGTATTCGCAAGATTCTCGTGGAGCTTCAGGTAAGAATAAACAATATTCATCTTCAAAAATCTCAAACCATACATTTTTGTAAAGTCGAAATATTTTTCTCATTTTTGTTTAAGGTAACATATCTGCACTCTGCACCCATCCGCGGCGGCACGTATATTGGCGTTGTATTGTCTGCCGGATTAATGATAGTGTGCACCAAGTGGCAATTTTACTGGGTTAGTAGCAGATTCCAGCATATCAACGAGGAACGGCGACTGTTTTCAAGTTAAATAGTCAGACGACTATCAAAGCTAAATAAATTGTAAATAAAAACAATTGAAACTGAAATCACTATTTATTATTTGAATGAAAAAGAAAACGAAAAGGTTTAATTTACTGCATTGAGCTGTAATTGAAATCAAATTCACAAACTATTACATTCATTGAAATTTCTAATAAAGGTAATCGGAACAAAAATCTATACATTTCATTTTGTGTGAACATACGTAAAAAGTATTGGATTTTCTTTTAGTGCAAAATCACTAAAAAACCCGATAAAGCTTATAGCCCGATTTCGATCAGTGTACTGTTGCATTATAATAAGCTAAAGATATTTTTGAGAAATACTTTCCTATTTGTGTATAAAAATGTTAAGTTGAGTATCGATTCTGTAAGAAGTGCCTACCGAAAAGTGTTGGTAAAAATTTCTATGAATAAATCACTCACGGCTCCTTGCTCCTCCCCCACCCTCTATTTTAGTGTTCTTTTCGGTGAATAACATTATACTCAAAAGTTTGAACTCATCTTAAGTGAATTTTTTGATAAAGTTTGCATTTTTCATAGATTTTTCTCTTATGTGACATATATGTATAGATTCAGAACAAAGTATACTTGTTTGTGTTTTTATTCGAAAGTTAACACTAAAGAGACCGTTTCCAGCAAAAAAGTGAAAATGACCCAAAAGTCACATATATGGGACAGTTTTGCATTGAACGGCAGAACAGCGTTCCACTTAAAGCTATCATATTTAAAATATAGCAAAAACTAGCAGCTGATTTTAAGATATGCTTTTGTTGAGGCTTCCACCTATCCAATCAGGGCCGTAGGAAGAACCGATTCATGGGGGGTTTTGGGGGGTAAAACTTATTCTTATACTCAAATCAAACAAGCCCAATCTTCCAAACTACTTTGAAAATTCAGAGATTTTAACATTTGATGAAAATAAATCAAATTTTCAAAAAAAAGAGATAAAAATCATCATTTTCTTGATGCAAACTTGTACCAAATTAATGATTTTAGTATGGAATCTGGCTTTAAAAAAATGGAATATTAACACATTGCGGACCAAATACGAGATATCTCGATTTTTCGTTTGCTTTAGTATGCTCCATTATAAAGCATAATTGATACCTCATGAATCTAATAATAAAACCTCATTCGACAAAATTGAACACAACACAACCAAACGTTACTCAAATATCTATTAAATCAGCAGAATTTTGGTTATCATGAAAAACTGGATTTTCATGTTCCTCCCGAACAAAATTTCTCAAAATCCCATAGAAACTTTAGGCTCGTTGAGCGACCCCTTCCCGTGATCCGATCTGGTCCAAATTTGGCATGAGACCTTATAATAGGTCTAGGGCCAATTGAGGCCTGCAGTGCATAACTATTTCAAATGTTGGGTCATTTAGGGCACTCTAGTGGTCATATAAGTAGACGATTCCAAAATTGTATAGTTGGGAATTTATGAAAATTGGTTCAGTAGTTTTAAAGATACATCCAAAATAGTAATCCAGTAACCGGCTAGGGGCTGTCCATTAATGATGTCACGCAAAATTTGAAAAAAAAATTACCCCCCCCTCCCCCCTCCGTCACATATTGTCACAAATTTCGTAACCCCCTTTTGTATTACGTCACGTTTTGCTAACCCCCCCCCCCCCTGGAGTAGGCTCATTCAACTCTTAGAAATTTGATTAAAAATGTTGCTTCTTTTAAATTCATCAGTTTTATTCAAAGAATTGAAAAAAAGGTTAACAACTTTTAACAAGCCTTCAATCATTGCTTAAAACACATTTCAATCGTGAGTCCAAGGATTATGTTGATGACTTTCCATATCAACGACCAAATCAAGTCTATCCAACCATCCAAATCTAGTTCCTCTTCTTCAATTCATTCGCAATTCAAATCTTCTCCACAGGTTAGAATAGCCAAGCAATCCTGTTCATGTTTTTTCACAATTTTAGTGAGACGGACTTTCCTGAGTGTTGCAGTGGAAGTGTTCTTGTGAACTTTCTTATGCTATTATCTTAGTATTTTAGTATCTTAGTATTATTATTCATTATATGAATGGTGCAAGTATAGTTTTATTGAATTTAAGATAAAATTATTTGTTATTGTTTTGCTGTGTTTTTTTTGTAATGATAAGGGTTGTCACGCTCAAGCTGAGCCCCCCTCCCCCCATGTCACAAATTGTCACAAAAATCGAAACCCCCTCTCCCCCCCTAACGCGTGACATCATTTATGGACGGCTCCCTAGTTGTAATTTTTTGAATCTTAAAAGAAGTTTAAAGTCGTTATAATTATTCCATAGAAATATTTAAGCTATATAAGTATTTTCTCTAACATCTTCAAACGTATTTTATTTTTTAATTTGTCTTTACAGCACAGCATCAAATTTGGAACATTAGGAACCAGACTCAAGTCAACTCCAGAACAAGTTCACTTAGCTCGCGGGTTTTCGAGATTAAAAAGTTCTCGAGTAGGTACTGAAAGCTTTGAGTGACGAACACCACACGAACACACAGCTTCATCGGTTGCTAAAGTCTTCACTTGTCAGATAAGCGTGATCGAAGAAAGTCCAAGCCCTGAGTTGTTTAGTGCTGAGATCCAGAGAAGAAACTGATTCAACAAAATTGGCCAGCTAGCTGGAAGACCATTGTTATATTGTGCGCGAAGTGGCGAATGAAAGTGTAATACTTGAATTACAAGTAAATGGTAGAATAGTGAAAAGGGGAAGATAAAAACTACAATAAAGCCAAGAAAAAAGGGCAAACGGCAGAAGAAAAGCGTGTTCGTAGTCTCGCTCGTGGGTCCCGGAGAAGATCAAATCTCGACCACTTGGCCAGGGGAAGAGAATAGAAATAAATAAATATCGGAAAAACATCAATTTCATGAGCCGAGCTCGCGTGTGTAATTGTGTATAAGTGGTCAGCAGTCGGAAAGTTTTGCCTGTCGGTTCACATCGCCTCAAGAAAGCTGCTGGATCCCACTCGGTGTAACTCATAGAAGCTTATCCGGTGTAAAAGTTCAAAGTATCCGCAGATTAAACATCTTGCGTGCGCGATTCTTCTTCTCCTAGAGGTGCGTTCATTCCCGTGTGCGTAAGGAAGGAAGTTCGGGTTATTGTTTTTGTGCGTTTGATTTCTGTGCGGCTCTGCGGCTCCAAGAACACGCACACACGACTCGCGCATTTAATTACATACTAGCTTGCTTGTGCTAGCTTAACTGGGAAAAGCCGGGGCTCTAGCCAAAGTAACTGCTGGAGAAGTTTTGTGTCCAGCACACGAAGGCGAATCAACATTGTTGTCGACTAGATTGAAGCTGGGATTACGGCAGAAGAAAGAAGGTGAGTAGTTTTTTTTTGAGTCATTCATTGCATTTACTGCTCATCCATGCATAATTGTCTTTTGTCACATTAAACTGTTGAAATTGATTGTAAATTTTATAGTAGCACTGTCATTCTAACTAACTTTTCATTTTTCATTTTTCAAGTTTTCTATATGTTTCACGGAATTTGAAATTACTTCAAGCATCGTAGAATTAGCATAATGTGCTCAACAACATTACGATAAACCTATCGAAAATGCTCCGCTATGTTGTATATAGGGGAGAATGGGGAGACTTGATCCCATTGTATTGTTTTAATCCTTTTTTTGGTTAAATTTAGCAACTCACTGAAACTTTACGGTTTTTGACAAAAATCTTAACCTTTGTCAAAAATCAGACAAAATCTATAAGATCCTTGGACTATTTCCGTCTTTATTGCTTTTTCATATCACAGTCTATAAGTCTCTAAGACAGAATAGAGAGATTTGTGGCATTTCTCTGTATCTGTGTTTGCTTTTCAAGGTTGAACCACAACAGGGGGTTTGAAAAGTTAAAATTCTTCAGGCCTTTGTAACGTGAAGACAGACAGATGATTCTAAAAATTTGTTAAAATCTTAAAGCCCTATTACGTCCAAACAGGCGTTCAGAATGACGTGAAATTTGGTATTATTAAATTATTAATTGTAACGATTAACCATTCCCTTGTAAAAATGGGGGGTTTCCATACATAACCAACATCAAACTTGATGCAGCTGTTTCTTGTTTTCAAATTTTAATGGCACTGATATTACTTTCAGATGGTGCGATTGATCCGAAGCTTCGCGGTCGAAGGTATTCGACATTATTGCTAAAGCTGTAAATGATAATTAGGAGGGTGTAGCAACTTGTTACGGTTTGTGTATTTTGCTTAGAAATTCTGAGACGAATGTGTGACGTAATATTTGAACGGCCTCAAAGAGGCTTCTCCGTTAACGCGGAATGCGTAGTTGAAAACCAAACCAAGGAGAGTCTGACGGCCCAACGTATCGTATATGACGGAATCAACATGTCAGGGGGAGTTATAGCTATAACTGTAACGAAACCGTTAATCCAGTATGTCCTCAATTCTCTCTCGAGATATTCCAAGCGAAAAAAATGAAGGTGCTATCCGACGCTTAGAGAGAGGCAAGCTTGATGGACGAAAAAATTGAAATACTTAAAAATATCTGAGAAACAAAAAAAGTAGAAAAACGATTATCAAACAAATTTTAATTCATAAACCCCTTTTCTTTTATGAACAATCTTGTTCATGAAAAAAACCCTGCGTATCAATCTAATGATTTGTAGTTTAATTGGTAAACATAACTGAAACAAAAAACCATTTAAAGATTATTCACTACAAAAGAAAGCTTTATCGATTTTCGATTATATGGTTTCAAAAATGACTATTCGGGATTCTGTTTGGTTTTCTGTTTTATAAAATCGGGAATTTCGTGAGACTATGTGGGAAAAAGTCGGGTAAAATGCGGGAAAAATTTATTTTGTGTGGCCACCCTGGAACCACTTTTAGGCGATTTTCATATAACTGGATTTATGAACAAGTAGATTTTACCAAATTTTACGATTTATTTTACCAAATTTTACCAAAAACCCACACATTTCGGTAAAATCAAACTAATTATAGTAATTGTACATCCCGTTACACTAAGCTTGCCAGATTTCCCGGTGCCAGAAAGTCCGGTCTGGCCCGGTTGCCCGAAATTCATTGAAAAATGCCCGGATTTTGCCCTATTTATTCACTGTATTTGCCAAATCAAAAAATAAAAGCAAATTGTGTATTAAAATTTTTTCATGTGTCCAAAACGAAATATTTCGAGCAAATTTTATAAAAATAATCTTGAAAGCTTTTTTGGAAGCCTATATACGATTTAAAATCTGCTGATGAGTTTTGACCCAAGTTTTTTTTCGTGATTTTTGTTGAGTAATTTCTTAGTTTCGGACAAATTTGCCCGGATATTGCCCGGACTTTTTGTTTGAAATATTGGAATCAAATGCCCGGATTTTGCCAGGTTTTTAGATAAAATAGCCCGGATTTGTCCGGCCCAGATGCATGTTAAAAGAATTCTGGCAACGTTACCTTACAGAACAGTAATGCAGGTTTTTGTGGCACCATCAGTTGAAAACGGGTAATCCGATAAAAGTGAATTTTGGATTCATGGGTTTAGAGGCCAATGATGATCCGTAGAGTAATTAGAAGTCCACCCACTTGAGGCTCCCATACAAAATCAACGTATGGGAGACAACTTGAACAATATTCAATTAATTTTGCAAAAAAAAAAAAACACGAATCCTGGGTTTTGCAAACAAGATTATATATGTT
This sequence comes from Uranotaenia lowii, assembly GCF_029784155.1. Classification (NCBI taxonomy): domain Eukaryota; kingdom Metazoa; phylum Arthropoda; class Insecta; order Diptera; family Culicidae; genus Uranotaenia; species Uranotaenia lowii. The sequence continues at coordinate 336,588,879 of NC_073692.1, forward strand.
TAACTGAATGAACCCCTTCTTCAATTGAATGACACCCCATAGAACTAACATAGAATTCGACATAAATTAAACATTTTTGAGATAGTTTCATCAAATTAGAAGTACGAAAAAGTTGGACCTATATTATATGTTTTACTTTATCACCTCTTACCTGTTTTAGAGGGAGAGAGGTGGAAGGGGTCTAATATAAATTACAAAAAAAAGATATAACGATATGTTTTACTACATTAGAAGACCCCAACCTCACAACGTGGAGTCCCGTATAAAATCAGTGTGAAATTCGACACGACAAAGCAGTTTTATAATGCTTTTCATCGAAATTTGAATCGAAACAAGTTTTTTGATAAAGGAAGAATCAAATCGTATCGCTCCTACTTCTAGAAGAAAGTGGCCTTCCATGGTGTGATTTTGTGAAGTCATTCAGGGAGGTCTGCTTACTGGATAATTTGTCGACTTGATCCCATTTTCGACAGGATTCCAGGTTCAATTCCAAATTATTATGCTTCAAATTTTGGACGATGCGAAAGATCCAGTGGATGAATTAGAAGCATCTCCGTAGTGCATTATTCTATAACATTTGATCTTTCTTAGAGATTCCAACTCCGGAATATAGCTGAGGTATTAAGTCTGCCCAGGGATCAAGTGTCCTTACTCTTTCCTACTGATAACCCCACATTATTGTGCCGGAATCACCACTTCTGGCAGTATTAAACTATCTTTATGATCTGCCACACACTTTTTTAGAAGTTTTGTTGACCATAAACCACATTATCGAATACTCTTTTCTCAGTGTAACCATCCTGAGAAATTTTAATAGGCTGGCACAAATATCAACTTCTTCTTTTGTCAACCCCTCCCCCCTCCTTCGAAATTTAAAAAAACCCGAAGGGGGAAATAAATAAAGTTTGAAGTAATTTATGTAAATTTCGATAAAAAATTCCAATATCTGAAAGATTAAAAGACCAAAAAACAAATTTAAGATGATGAAAGTTATTTCACCTTTTGGTTTTCTTGATTTGATTGAATTATTCGATAAAAAATTACTTGATTTATAGCTTTTGTGCAACGATATAGTATGCAACTTTTTTGCATACGAGCTTCCGTGCAACTTATTACAATTTATTTGTTTTTCGCATTATTTTTGAGTGACAAAAGAAGGATTTTAAATTTGTTCCGGCCTAATTGGTCTTGATAATTTATTTGATAAAATAATCGAAAACATGTTAAACTTCTTTCCTTTTGAATCACTTTCGCTAACGAAAACAAAAATTTTCCATACTTCTACTCTACAAAAAAATTCTCAACTTTCTTGTAAAAAAGATTTAATTTTAAAAAAATACTGTAGCTGAAAACAGTAAGATTCTTTTCATTTTACTCCAATTGATGAGGTACACTTTTATCTTATACCGTATTTGTTTATGCCGAGTGTTGCACTAGTGTTGCACTGGTGTACCACTAGGTGCTGTCAAACTGTTTGTTTATTCGAACGGTGTTGCACTGGTTTTGACCTGGTGTTGCACTGCCATCGGGCGGTGTTGCCCCGAAAATTTTGTCAGTGTTGCGAGAGAGCGTGTGAGTGAGCGAGGTAGCAATACACTGGCGACGATTTGTGTTTGTTTTTATCGGGTACGGTGGAACACTCCACGAGTGGAGAAAACAAATACAGTATTATATAGAATCATTGAATACAAAAAATCGTTCAAAATTTCAAAAAAGAAACTGTGAAATTACAGCCAGTAGCATTTCTTTTAAATGAGGCCCTTGGAGCTGAAGGGGTATAAGTGCAAAAAAACATATATTGAGAAAAAAAAACCTTTTAAGTTGTGTGGTTTGGCCATATCCACATATTATTTGAAAATTTGTATTTTTCGTTGGATCGTAAAAGTAGGTAAAATAAATAAATCCGAAAAAATAACCATCTATAATTTGAAATATGAAGAATCCTTTGTCATGATTAACTCAAAATTTATCATTTTTGCACTTAGGTATATATACCCCTTCAGCTCTGAGCGCCTCAAATAAATTTGAATGTATAAAGGTTCACCTGATGAATTGCAAGATAGTTGAAACTGTATTTTTGGAATCCATGAGGGTACCCGATGTATTCGAATGTAATCAGAGCTTCTAAATTTCAATAATAGCTTTTGAAGTAGACAAATGCAAGTAGAGAAAATCCTCTCTTTTTCCTGAAACGCTTTATTTTTTTAACTGGTCATACATAGTTTTTTTTGCTTTCGACTAAAACAGCTGTAAAATGAAGTTAACGAATAATATTTTAAAATATTGGTAAGCAATTTTTGTTGAAAAAAAACAAAATTTTAACTAGATAGATAAGATATAAATATCTTGTTGCGATAGGTTTGAGTGACAATTTGTATGTGCTCTTCTTATTGGGTGATTTTTTGAATGAAACACAATACCTAAGTCTAAGAAATGTTAGACGCAAGTCGAATATTTGGTCGAATATTCTGTCGAGTTTTGAAGTTAAAAATCAGAAGTGATTATTTTAACTTCCTTCTATTTATTCCATCTAAATGCCCTCTTTTTATCGATTATTTCAACCAGATGTGTAATGCATAAGATGTTCTTCAAGTTTGGGTCTCACGCCCCATAATTTGAGAAAGGCTTTGAGTATTTGATATTGAAGATTTCAACTTTGTTGAAGACGGTTTTACTCAGGCTTTAAGAAAAGATTCTATTTACTTAAAATCTGCTTTAATTTGTAAAATTCTCGTATTTTGCAGAACAGGAAAAAAACAATTATAAAAAAAAACTTTTTTCTCGGAATTCAAAATTACGAGCGGGGAGATAAGGGCATAACGAGCACCCGGGGCATAATAAGCACTCCTCTTTTCTACAAAAGTACGTATTTTTCGGATTTGTTTTGTACTTTCTACAGTATTAATTTTTCACCGAAAATCTCCTTATCATCTTTACAGAAAAAATAAAAAAAAAAATTCTATAATTTTTGAGCACCACGAAATAAGATTTTATGGCATTAAAATCATCTTGATCTATAATATACGCACTGCAACATTATGTACACATTGTTACTCAATTTACATCATCATAAAATTTTTGATTTTTCACTTTAACCAATTTTAACTCGGGGCGAACAGAGCACTATCAATCGGGGCACGATGAGCTTTTTCTGCCGTTTAAGAGCTACAGCTTGTCTAGTTTACATCTGACAATTGGGCCTCTGATTATCTCTCCGACACCCTCCAAATGGGCTTGGGCCTGCTCAAAAGAATAAAGCTTGCTTTTCACTCTTACACAGATTTACATAAGAATGACAGTTAATCGGAGTGAAATTGGAGTAAAGGCTATTGTTTTCTTTGTTTAACACATGAGAAATCATATACCGGGATAGCGAGAGCGCCCATCGCCTCTATTATTCAGTTGACTTAATCGAGTTGAATTTGCAGCTAGATTCCCCGGCAGAAAACGCCCATCGTGCTCCGATTTATAGTGCTTATACTGCCCCAGTGGGGGATCTCATTATGCCCCTGCAGTGACTGATTTTCTACTTTCGGCAAAAAATTTTGAAATGCATTTTTAAACGTTTTTATCAGCTTTTTCAAGTTTCAGCCAATTAGGAAATAGACTATTTTAGTGTCTGAACACAAAACAATGATGAAATTCACATATTATTGCTGTTTTCTATGGTTAAATAAGCGTTTTCCTTAAGGTGACCATTATGCCCTTATCTCCCCTTATTATTAATTACGGTCTTCGGGAAAGTTGATCATTGATTTAAAACCATTGTTTTCGAAATTTTTGTTGTGTTACAAAGTTTTATAAAAGTGAAAAAGATTTTATGAATTATTACCTGTTTCATAAGTAACCTAGAAAACAAGAGCTAATATTACATATTTATCATATAGTATTACATCATATCATATAGTTTTTTTTTTAATTTCTTAGCACTCTTAGCACTTCTTTTTTTTCTTGCAGAGAAAATTGCCATTTGTGACGATATTTTTTTCGCAATGTTGTATAATACGCGCTTGCATTTTTGAGAAACAATTGCCGAAAAAAAAATCAAACCAAGAGCTTTGCATTGAACGTTATACTTTGTGTAATGTTTTGCAGTCGCAAAAAGCGTGTTGAAACTTACGGTTTCCTAATGGCATCCGGAACAGCAGCAAACGATTTCTGTTACCACGAGCAGAACCAAAACATCGTTTGTTTTGGTTCCTCTTGCTATGTCCAATTTGCAATCGAGAACAAACAATAGATCAATGATTGCTGATGACAGGTGATGATGAAAAACGCAGTACAAATGTTTACATCATCACACGGTTAGGCGAGACTACTCAAATTGGGTTCGTGGTAACACAACAGTGTTTCAAGATATTCTGGGTAAGAGTATCAAAGTGCTCATTGAGAAATGAGTACTTTCCCGGTTAGGGAATATGAGAAGTGGAAAGTGGCAAATAGCTATCGCTAATGTAATGGGTAGTTGTTTAGGGACTTGACAAACAAACCTGAATAAAGATAACTCTCTTCCACCACTGCAACCTGCGTTGATTATTCATTTTCAACAAAGCGGTTAGCGTGTAGCAAAACCACAATTAATAACAATTTGAATTTATACTGTATTGACATGTTACACAAATGTCGAACTCCACAGTTATGAAGTGCTCAGACCCAATTAGTACGCTGCCGATGAAATAATGCGCACCAGATTTTTGAGTGCAAAATTGAGTTATCGTTAACGGGACTTTGCTGTGCTTAAAAACTCTCGGTTGAGTATGTACATGTTTTCTATCGTGTGATAAAAATTGCAATACATGAGTCTTCTCTGTGTTAATTTAGTTTAAGCAGATTGTATCAAGGGATACAACTCACTAAGGTTTCTTATCCTGTGAATAAAAATATATTCACTGATTTTTATAAATTTTAATCAGTATTTCATAAAAGAAAATTTGTGATATCAGTTTTCTTGAAGTGTTCTAAAATATGCAAACGTCAGCAAAAGTAAATTAGTATTTAAAAGAGATCCATAAATGCGTTTTGATTGTTCCTGGTTGTACACGCAATTTCCACTCTTCCTGATTACTTTTAAGCTTAGTTTAAATTGTGCTGATCCAAAACACTAACATGTAAGTCGGAACCGTTCCCCGGATTATTACCGTCAATAACAGGCAACACGATGCCAAATTCGCCCCAGACTTACCAAACTTCTAACGAACTGTAGCGTACATACACCATCATTAGACTGGCCCAAATTTGTATGGGATGATTTTTTCAACATTTTTTTCAACGCGGCACCCCCTAGATTGGTGCATTTAGGTGAAAAAATGACTTTCTGAAAGTTTCAGGTCATTTAGCAGATGCACGAGCTGGCGCAAAGGACTTGAAATTTGTATGAAGATTTTCAGCAAAATGTATGAAAAATCGCAATACTTACACTCTTTGTGTTCTACAATATGTTCTCAGTATGTTAGAAAGCTCAGAATTTCAGGAATTGTAGTTCAAACAATGACGAACAAGTTTGTAGAAGACTGTGACGCGATACGAGTTGACTGTGATGAGTTATTCGCAATTGAATGTGTGATTTTTTATAATATTTCTTCGATATATCGTGAACGGTGTATAGATGGATTATTAGTACTTACTTGATCGCATTGTCACACAATGAAAATGACAAATAGAAAGTTTGTGTCCTCGGCAAAGTTGTAGCTTATTTTATAACAAATATCTTTGCTGAAAGGTGAATGGAATGTTTGAAAAATTATGAACTGCTGCAATGTTTTGTGAATAGAAAAAGAGTTTTGGTTTAGTGCGATTATTAGCCCATTCAATTGCAAATAACTCATTACAGTCAATTCGTATCGCGTCACAATCTTCTACAAACTTGTTTGTCATTGTTTGAACTACAATTCCTGAAATTCTGAGCTTTCTAACATACTGAAAACATATTTTAGAACACAAAGAGTGAAAGTATGTCGATTTTTCATACATTTTGTCGAAAATCTCCATACAAATTTTAAGTCATTTGCGCCAGCTCGTGCTTCTGCCAAATGACCTGAAACTTTCAGAAAGTCATTTTTTCACCTAAAGGCACCAACCTAGGGGGTGCCGTGTGGAATATAAGGATTTTTTTTGTTATGGGCCAGTCTAACCATCATATTACAACGAAAATCATGGGCGATGTTTCCGTTAAAAGTTTCGAGCACTTTCAACAACATGGCTAGGGTTCACCCAGGGCTGACGATCCCGGCCGCGCTGCAGCCTTCTTTAACAGCTTTCGGGAAACACAATCGACTGGTTCGGTGAAGTGGAATTTGAGCCCTGTCCGCAGTATCTCTCGACAACTTTACTTTGGTTTTCTTTTCTTTCGAGCTCAGCAGTTCCTCTGGGGCGGCCAAAGTGAAACGATATTCGACGGGTAAAAGAGATGCTCATTATGCTTGTTATTCTCCATTGTTGGCTCGAAACTGGAAAAACAAAAAAAAAAAATGATTGTACATCCTCTTCATCATAATCAATTTTACTTTTTATCAAATTTCACAAATGCAGTTTATCTCCTTCTGTTAGGCTAGTAAGAGAGAAAATGGATCTTCCAAGGGTTGGGGAAGAGAAGACAGCTTTGGAGATACCAGCAAAAAGTAATCGGAGAAAACTCTAGTGCTTCCAACTTGAGAGGAACAGACATTGAGTGTAGAGGTTGTGTCGTCGCCGCAAAAAAAGCTCCGAAAGCGTGAAATTCTATCGGGAATAGTATACCTTTTTGCGCTTCGCAATTGCGTCAGTCAGTCAGTCAGTCAGCCAGCCACTAGTAGTCCTACCAACCACACTGATAGACGCAGCAATTCCTCCCTCTCCCTAAGGCTAAAAATCGGCATGATGGCGGAATGATACGCAGGAATGTTAAGGGGGAGTAAAGCAGTAGACTGAGTCGATTTGGGGTCATTTTTGAATTTCTCAAACTCTGGGGTCTTAAAAGCTTCTTTTTGGTTCAAAACTCATTCATGATTTTTTGCAGAAGTTTTCAGTAACGTTTACATGAGTTAATTTGAACTTTAAGGTACGTATGGGAAAATTGAATATTTTTACTGAAAAATCAAAATTATTTTTGTTTCTTCTGTGGAACCGAGGCAGATAATGGTTTTTGTACCAATTTATAAATTCTCTTAGAGAAATTTTCCGCTGAACACTTTTGTCGAAGAACGTAGCTCCGTATCAATAAAATTATTGGGTGTTGAACGAGATCATGTCTTTTGGTATTGATAAACAATAAATTAAATTGACAACACTGTCGGGTGCCTAGCGACTACTTTTCATGCAATAGCAGTGATGTCAATTGAATTTATTGTTCTTCAATGCCCGCATTCAACGCCTAAAAACTTTTTATCTAAAAAGATACGAAGCTACGGTCTTCGACAAAGTTGTTCAGCGGAAAATTTCCTCAAAAAAATTTATAAATTGGCACAAAAACTATTATCAGGATCGGTTCCACAAAAGAACAAAAATGATGTTGATTTTTCAGTACAAAAAATTCAATTTTCCCATACTAACCTCAAAGTTCAAATTTACTCATGCCAACCTTACTTGAAAATTTTGCAAAAAATCAGTGATGATTTTGAACCAAAACGCAGCTTTTTAGGCCCCAGGGTATGAGAAATTCAAAAATAACCCCAAATCGACTCAGTCTAGCAATGCAGTACGTGTCTGCATCAGCTTCAATTTCATTCATTCTCGTTGATTTCTAGCCGATCTTTGTCTCTCGCTGGCTCTCGGTTTATGGTCGGTAGAGAAGCTAGTAAGGGATCACAGCAAAAACAGATCTGAAAGGCAGTTTGGTGTATCCCTACGTCACTTGCATCAGCTTGGCTGGAGCGGTATTTAGCTGGTTTTGCATTTGAAGAATTGGCAAGTAAATGGGAAGCTTGGTTTTTGAAAAAATATATTGGATAACTGAAAGTTGAAATTTCAAGTAGATATTATAGTTTATATAAACTTTATCTTAGAAGCTAGTGATGACCGAACTGTAGGCGCTCTAGATTGTAAGTTGCGTTTCGGAAATGTGTAAAATGTGTGCTTTGTATTGAAGAAAATCTAAGAGAAATCAGTTTACAAAAAAAAGAAATTGAATAGAGTTTCTAAGGTACAGATAAGAAGAGTTAAAATGGAACTAACATAATGCGAAAACCGCAATACTACATACATTACGTCAAATACTTTATACCTATCCTCTAATAGAAAAGCAGTGTTGAGATTTTCATTCTATAATATAACAAAATCCTTATCATTAAAATTAAACATTCGAATGAGTAGAGTTTGGCCGACACTTCATTTTTTTAAACTCAACCGTTCAATTGGTAAATAAGTCCTAGAAGTTGCCTATTTTAACATAAAATTTAAAAAAAGGGATCTTGATGGTTTCATTTAAATGAAAACTTTTAGTATTTACTCAAAATAGCAAGTAATAAACTAATTTTTTTTATCACAAAAAGGTTCGAATCAGGATTTTGTCCGAATGGTGATTCAAACTGAAAAACAAAAATAATAGATTGGATACAGAATTCGAAATCTGATCACAAATGATTATAAATGGTTTGGAACCACAAAATCAGGATTTATTCTGACCTAAGGTGTCCAGATTCGTTCCCATTAGTATCCGCCAATATCCAAATTAATCGATAACAATTTTGAAGAAAAACAATTGAGACTTTTTTTTTTTTGAAACACATCAGTCGGTCATATGTTACAAACTTAAAATAAACGTTCATGTTAATTTTGATAAAATTTTCACAACAAATTTTGACGCAAAATACATAATTCTGAAGACTTTTTTTTTTAATTTAATTAGCATTTCAGTCAAAAGAAAGCAAATATAAAATTAACAATTTGTCCGACGTTTCGGCCTTTGGTCTTGGCCTTCCTCAAGGGATATCTAAAATTATTTTATTTTTGGAATTAAAAAAAAACATTGCAGTTTTGTTTGATTTTGAAAAAAAAACATCGGGCAAAATCTGAACAATCTGACAAGCTTATTCTAATTCAAATGTATTGAAATTCGATATTCGAGACAAAATTTTAACAAATGAAAAAAAATATAAAAATAGACTGTAGTAGAATTTTTGACCTGGGATAAGATTTCGAGGTTGGCTTTAGTTCTGAGTCAAGATTGTTACTCTTGAATCATTTTGACAGTTCATCAAAATTTGATAAGAGATTTGAAATTTTGAGTTTAGAGAAGAACATTACGCTTGGATTTTTTTTACCATCATGAGGGTGTAGGGGGGTGGTAGGTTGGGTGCTTGGTGTTTAACCCTTAACACCCTCCCCCGTTCCTACGGCCGTTGTGTTTCGGAATTAATAGTAGGTAACGTATTTATAAAAAATCAAACCTTATGGAATTTGCATTTGATCAAATATATGTACTTAAATAAAACCAATATTTACCACAGTCTTTTTCTCAATACAACGAAAAGGCGATAGCATCAGCATCCTCTAGCGGACAAAATAGAAGCACTAATTCGAGAAATTCGTGTAACTCAACTCAATCCGACTCCGGACACGATTCAATCAGGGATGTCAGTTATAATATCTTTTTTTATTTCTATTCTTGCACCATGCTAGTTTAAGAAACTTGAATTAATAAAATGACGAAAATATGTTTAAAGAAAATTTGTCGATGTTTTGAACCATTTACCCACAAAAGCTTCGTTCAATTGTACGTAAAAATCGGTTTCAATTGGTTTCTGTCAACTGATAGTTGTTCAATGAGCCTATATTTTGGTCGAAACCGATCCAGCTTGGCAGGAGGATTTATTTCGACCTAGTAGAAATCGGTCGAAATCATTCGGAAAGAGACAGGTGATCAACTGTCAATCCATTTCTTCTTGTTTCGACCTATTTCGACCAAATTTCAACTTTTCGATTAATTACTAATGAGGTTTTATTGTTGATCACTATATACCTAGTTGATTTTAAGATTTTGCTAGCGACAATAAATTAAATAAATATTTTTTTTAGCTAGGTATTACAAATTTTAAAAACTAATTCATCTCTAACGAGCATACATCAACATAAATCCTTTCACTATTATTATACCATTATATTAAATAAAAGCTATTCTGACTTACGCCAAATTAATTTAAACATAAATCCATCGATTACTATTGTTTGTGTCTTTATCAAATGAACTATGCTCAATGAATCGATTCCTTTGAAGATTTTCATTGCTAACTAATGCAAATTGTAAATTGAATCAGATTCCTGTTTAATTTTTTTTCCATTGCATGTAAACTAATGAGAAGTAATGGAAAGTGCCAGGTGGTATTGTCAAATTTCAGGATTTGATTTATTTTTCAGAACATCACTAGATTGCATAAACAAAGCATAAACAGGTGATGTAGACGCCTTAATATATACAACAAAAGTGAGCATCTTCTTGACTGGACTATTAGTTCGAATCGAAAAACAACATTTAAATATCATCTGAAACGAAGATAACCATCGGTTAAATGGGTTCAACTACTTTATTGCAGATTTTTTCGATGTTTTCATAGCTTAACTACAAATTAGATCCTTACTAAGATTTTTTTTTGAAAATAAGGACAATTCAGGACATTTTAAAGATCATTTTTCAAAAATCAGGACAATTCGAAAAGTTATTCAAAACGGCGCTCGAAAATCAGGACAAATTCTGAAAAATCAGGGCACCTGGCATCTCTGATCAAAGCTCCGAAAAAAATCACAGTGTAATACTTCTGTCGCCAGATAGCGCTATTCGTGTCTCCCGTTTTCTCGTTAAGTGGTGTATATCGGTTAAAGTATATCTGATTTTATCTTAACATCAGTTTGATATATACAGTACCGTTCATAATTCTATAGAAATGAGTTGTGTACTCACTGCCACAACAACTTTAAACTTTTTAGTTTTTTACTCTGATGTTATTTTTTGTTTAAATTTCTTTTTTAAGAGCGATTAACTATCACATTACTGTCTCACGAAATTTGCAGTTTCTAATATATTAATGACCTGAGATACAGCAATTCTAGAAAATCGAACTTTTTCGTGTTTTACCATTCAAACCACCATACCTTAGAAAATACGCAACACATATTGTCGAAAATTTTCTGGATTTTGAAATTAAAAAATAATATGTTTGAAATTTTTGAAAAGTTCTATCCTTTGGATGAAAAATTATGAGAGGTAGAATATTTAAGGCTTGAACTGAAAAATACGATTTCTATAATATTTTGGACGAATGTTTTCATACGAAACCCATATTTTCTATTCAACAACCGGATAAAATTTCGTCAGATTATCTTATTTTATCTTATTATATTCATAAAAACTTATTTTCCTCCCATAAACCCGTCCAAAAGTGTATAAAATATTGTAACGCTCGTATTATTTTGTATTTAATCGATAATATTGTTAAGATCTACTTTACGAAGGAAATTTGAACAAAAATATCATCAGCGTACAAAGTTATGGGAGTTCAAAGTTGAAGTGGCAGTGCGCGCAACTCATTTCTTAAGAATTATCAACGGAGACGTATGTATTAGTATTACTAGGCTCGTTCAAAGGATATAGGTTGTAGTCATTAGCTAGATCTGTGGGTTCTAACATACATATAATTCCTGATCTTAATTTGATTGAATAATATTAAAAGAGGCATTATGGTGATATTTTTATCCATTCTTTCTCCAAATACTGTATTATGATTTAATCCAAAAGTACAAACATTTACCAAGTAAATTTGCATCCTTCATTATTCGAAAACTTCCAACGTTTGCAAATCATATTTTTCTCGTTGCACATGAAGCAAACATTTTTTTCAGTCGTTTGTATCCAGGAATGGAGACGAACAAACTCTGAAAACTTAATCTGATCTGTGCCTAAAACCCGCTCCGTTCTACTAGCCACCATATCATTCACATGGAGATGAACGTGGATGCCAGCCAGTGTATGGAGACTAACGAGTTCAAAAGTTTGCCTCGTATAGGAGTTCCCTGCGCTTCTATCTCGTATTTCTTCATTTTTTTTTTTACTCGTCTGCGCGTCAAACGGTTGTCGTTTCGTTGCAAGTTCATTTTCCCTAAAATATACGGGCAAAATGCAAGGCAAAAAATAAAGAATAAATAAAAAAACTGCCATTCTCGAGACCGGTACCCGAAGAAGGTGGAAGGAATCGTTTCCGAAGTTGCTGAAAATTGCTTTCAAAGGGCGTGAGGAGCAGATTGTACGTTATTGAGACGGTAGGAAGCGTACATGTACCCACTACAGTACATATCATGGCATGGTGGGGCATGGGTGGTAAAAATAATAACACCAGAAACAACGAAATAAAAAGCACCAAAACAAGAATAATAACAGCGACAAAAGGGAAACATTTGAATTGAAGTAGAGAGATAATTGTTTCTACATGATTTCACACGATAAATGTGTGTACCGTGTTTTTGTTTTTTTTTTCGCTTCGCGTTTCGCGTCGTGTATGGAGGATTAGTTTCCCGAGTATTAATCACATATGCAAAATGTACGGCCTGAGCCTGAGACAGGCGAACACATTCCTGGAGTGAATTTCGGGTATCTATACATACATTCATATGTACGAACATGGGAAGGCTGCTCTGGTTTCCGCCGGTTTCTCATAACGGAATTGTGCATTATATGCAAAATATGCGGTGTGTTAATAGAAAAAGTATTTTTTTCGTGTGTAAACTTATTTGGTTTTCGGTTGGAGAGATTGACGTGATTTAGGTAAAATTTGTTCGGAATAACAATTAAAATGCGCCTGTTTATATTCTGGAATGGATATTTTCCAAATAACACAACAGCTTTTCTTTTGTGCTGAAAAATGCATGCTATAGAGACTACAAAACTGTTCCTCGTGAAAATTTATTTTAGAAAATATGTATTTCCCTAGAAAAGATGGGTGCCCAGTTCGCCCAGGGTGTCCTGCTTGTTGTCCCCTTATCTTTATTTCACAAATTACGTATATTTTTAGTTATCAAATATAGGTTAACTTGAGAATTCTTAACGAATACTAGCGATTAATTAGCGAATGCGAAAAAACGAAATTTTAATTTTAATGCCAAATGATTTAGAAATGCATCAATCGTCAAGAAAACTAATTTTTAGCCAAAAATCGACTTTCTGGGACTGGACGTTTTTCGGAGATCAAGCCAAAGAAACATGGTTTGAAATCGGAAAAATACTGCTCTTTCGGATTAGGTACCTTAATGTGTAAGTGTGTAAGATATTTTTACTCAATAATGATCACTTTTCTTTCACACTAATTGATCACTTAGCTTGTTTATTCTATAATGCTAAATGTAAAATATATTTCGTAATATTGGATTTTCGAGTTTTTGTTTTACATAAATGCAGCGTAGATCATAAGCAAGTTTCTCCTAAAATCTTTGGAAGATTGACGAATACAAATCAGCATCAAAGATGTTGAAGTTGGAGGTATTCGAGCGTTACGTAACGTTGAGCGTATCTCTCCCTCCCTTATGTTATAATTCGTAACGTCCGAGCTTACCCATTCCCCCTCTAGGAATGTTACGTAATTCATGCTATGGATGCCCCTCAACGTTTCATGACACTTTATAAGGGGCCGTTCAAATATTAGGTATCACAATTTCGATCATTTTTCACCCCCTTCTCCTCTACACAACAGATTTACTTCAGATTTTCCATTCAAAATCCACAAAACGTAAAACGCTTTTATACCCCCTCCCCCTCCCAAACGTGTTACTTGATAATTGAACGGCTCTAAGTGCTAGTAGTTTAAGGTTGCCAGATTGCCCGGCTTTTTTTCGGGTTTGCCCGGACATTTATTTCAAAATTTGAGAACAGTCCGGCCTGGCCCGGTTGCCCGGATATCATAGAAAAAAAATCCCGGATTTTGTCCTAATTTTTGGTCGTCAATTTTGAAATCGAATGCCCGAATTTTGCCAGGTTTTTATAGAAAATTGCCCGGCCCGGATACGGGCTGAAAAAATTCTAGCAACCTCATAATTGATGTAGTAATTTTCAGTTGTTTTTTGGAGGAATTAACTTCGCCTAGCGTTGTCACACTAAACTTACAAATAACCAAATCTTCAACCTGTCATTGAGCAATGATGGGGCAACGACACGGGGGCCAAAACAGAGAAGAGAAAGACACAAAAAATAACGCTCAGTTCATTACTTGAAAACAAAAACTTTTTGTTTCAGTAAATTTATTCCTACTTCAAAAAACAGCTCACAATTTGTTTTCTAGTCATATCACCGGAAAACTTTTTCGTCAGCATCGTTACAGCGGAACAAACAAAAACAGCATAAACCAACAGGAAGGCGCAACAACGAAGGAGAAGCAAAAAAAAAAAACAAAATGAACAACAGGAAAAATTGGCAAGGCCACAAGCATTTTTCTGATTGGCCAATTTTGGCAACGTTTTCCCGCCATTGGTCTGGCTGTTCGGGGTTTTTTTGCCGAAGGGCACACGTTTGACGTTGCTTTGGCTGGCACACAGCTGCTTTCTTCCTTACTTCGTGTTACAAGTAACTAGGGACGAGTAAAGGGAAAAAAAACTAAAGTTCTTAGAAAAAAACGGGATTTCCCTTTTGGCAAGTAATATGAATATGCCTCCAGTAAATCATCTCCATCAACTTTCTCGGCCTCGACATATCAGCCATATCGTTCGGTACAGTGCTGGCCGTGGGAAAATGAACTGTCAAGCTGCTACAAAAATTAATCAATTTTAAAAAGTTTACTTTACAAATGTATAGTTGATTTTTAAGTTTACTATATGGAGCCACTTTTAATACTTTTTTCAGTTTTAGTGATTCGTAACTGATATTAATGCTTCCTCGTCATTAAAATGGCCGTTACTGTACCGACGTGTTGGTTTATCTCCAAATTTGGGTCGAATCTCCTAGAAATCGCCCCAGGAACCGGACACAATCGTTTTGCAATCAAGCCGCCACATGACGTTGTCGTAGGCTCTCTTTAGCTCTCCGGCACCCCAAAAAAAAAGAGGAACTAAGACCCAAGGAAGGGGAAGGTCCTTTACGATATGCAAGTCAAAGATGACGATGTATTTATGTACTGTGTCAGCTTTTCTTTCCCATACCAGGGTTGCTGGATTCAACCGGAGGTAGCACCGTTTTCCCATTAGCGGAAATTTGTACCTCCACCCGGTGACGGCGATGATTCACTTTATTTCGTTTGCTTTTTCTTCTCATATGTCTATCTACGCTTGGAGTCAGAAACCACCCGATGCTATAAAAAGTGGAACCATTTTAAAAGAATTGTTCAGCCACCATTTGACGACTGACATATGTGTGTGCATTTATGTGTCATAAAACGGGATTATTTTATAGTTCCCTAGACAGTGTTGATGATTGATTGGAAAATTGCTCGTTGGAGGCAGTCTAAATACGAAAATTGCTGGATATCTTTCATGTTTCACGAAGCTACTAGTTGAAAATCGTTTGTGCTTAAAACTTTTTTTCACTTATACATATGTCAAAATATAGCATGAACAATCACACAGACTTTCTATACTAGCTTGAAATGGAATTATGTCGACTTAAAGTTTTACTATAATTTGGAAAATTTCTATCAAAATTAAGGTTCAATACTTGAGAAGCTATTTCATCTTTTTTTAAGTTGACTTAGATAAACTAGAACGTCGGAAGATAATGCATTTTTTTCGAACGTATTTTTCTGCAATCAACTGGCATGTTTACGTCATTAGGGATTACGTTTACGTCATTAAGTCACTTAAGGATATTTATACCAGCACGACATGTTTTTTTACGTGGTTTATGCCTCCATGTTCACTGACATTGAATAGTTAATATAATTCCAACAGGCAAAAGTAAAAATATCGACAAATGGTTTAATCGAACCCTTAGGTCAATTTCGATAAACAACAATCCTGATCCAGGGATGCAACTGGTCCACTGGTCAACTGGTCAACTTGTCATTATTAAATTCTAAACATTCTATTGGGAAAGTATTGGCTAATATTGATAGAGGTTTTGCAACAGTGATGCTGAGGATTGTAACGCAGAATTTCCTGTGGTTAAAAATAGAGAAACTTCCTTAGAGTATGATGGGGTAAAAGTACGACCTTAGTGCCATCTTATTTTTAGAAAACTTTGCAGTTGTTTTTCCAAAAAACCAAGAACATTATGTGAATCCTTAGACATTTATCTCTCTTGAAAAAAAATTACGATAATAATCGATCGACGCATTTGATAGTACTGCTGAAAATGCTTAACTCCTTTCGAAACGTATTTTTACCCCACCTCTGGGACAAAAGTTCGAATGATGTGGGATAAAAGTACGACCATTAAAAATTCCACATTTCAAAATGAAGTCAAGAGAAAAATTATTTTATGTCAATCTTTGCTTACAGCAGCAGCTTCTGTGTTCACTTTTGTTACAAATCCTGTACATGGCGAGCAAACTGAGCGAATTGGGAGTTCTCTACTAATTTTCCATATTCAACTGGTTTACAAAATCCAGTTTTCATCGTATTTGAGCAATTTTTCGCGTGAGCAGGTCTTTTTAGAAACAAAAATATGTACTAATATTTCCAGTGCATTTTAAAGAAAAGTTTATAATTTTCATTCAGATTAACTTCAGTGGACCCTGTATATCATTCGTACTTTTGCCCCATTTGCAATTCGTACTTTTGCCTCTTCAAGGTTTCTTGTGATTCACAGTTAATTGTGCAAAACAGAGATAATGAAATTCTTTTTTCGGCATTGTAGAGTGGTTGGAAACAACTAAAAATACACATTTTCACTTTCATTGAAAGCCAGAATTTTGTTTGATTTCTCAAAAACGTGTGCCGTTATCTTAAATATTACATCATTTTGCAAAAAGCTACTTTACATCATTTTTCGGAGTATTTTCAACTTCTACGAAAAAATATTATGTCTGGATGAAGGATATATAAATCATTATCAATCCACGCCAGGGTTTGGAATTTTGCTGTTATCAGTTTGTGATAATCTTAAATCGTACTTTTACCCGACTCGAATTTTTACCCCACCTTACTCTAATACTTAAATGCCTAAATGTAATAAAAAGGTCCTCCAAATTCAATGAGATGTAACTTGTCATTTTCTGAACTGAATTTCACCAAATAACTTTTTTTGAGTTAGAATGTTAAGTTTGAATTCGTTAACCATTTAATGAAATTAAGAGGCAACTTTTTTGTGAAATCGTCACGACTCTATCGTCATATGGCGAAATTTATAACAAGTGAATGGTTATGAATTG